>NC_079195.1:219768924-220068924 GCF_029499605.1 Hyla sarda
TATCATTAATGCTGACTAATTGTGCAATCAGAAAATATCATCAAGACATGATCAGTTAATGTAAAGGCTGCTCACTGTAATCATTGCCCAAGGTATAGCTGCCTAGCACATAGCTCTTGCAAGGGCGGATTTACTGACAAAATTCTGCATCTATGTAGTAAGATTCTAGATTCTGTTATTTTATCTATATACTATGTTTGGCACTGATACCCTATCGATGCACTGAGCTTTGTCTTCTTACTTATGCCATAAGCTTAGTCTTGTTATTGCATCTATGCAGTACGTTTGTAACTATTACTATACACTGAGCTTGGTTCTGTTGCTGTACATATGTACCGAGTTTGGTTTCACAATCTGAAATCTTTAGCAACAACTTAAAAAACAAAAACCATAATTACTCTTTGCATCTCTTTTCCATTGTTTCCTTAATTTTTCTTCATCCTTTCCATTTTCCGGTTTTCTATTAGAGAATTTGTCAGGGTAGGGTCAAACGGGAATGCATCCACAGTGTATTTGAACCTGTGGAAGTGCTGCCATAGCTCTGCGTGTCTGCTTGTGTCTATGTGGGAAATCTGCGGATATGAGCAGACACACAGAGCGATGGCAGCAGTAGCAGCAGAGAGCTCATTCTGCCATGGCTCTGTGACTGCCGGCAGTACATCTGCAGCATCAAATACACTGTGGATGCTTTCCAGTGGGACCCTACCATTATAGGGGATTATCCAAGTACAGAAAAACAGAGCAAAATTATTCCAAAACCAGCCGCGCAGGTTGTATGTGGTATGAAAACTTGGCTCCATTCACTTCAACAGACCTGAGCTGCAATACCACACAAAACCTGAGGACAGGTGTGGTGCTGTTTTTGGAAGAAATGATTATTGTTTTATAATCCTGAATATCATATTTAATAGATCGAAGTACCTGTCCAGGATCTTCATCTATTAGCCAGAGAATGGCTATAAAGACTCTATATTTGTCTCTCTGGACGACTCTACACATGCACTGCATAGACAGTCTATGGATTTACTTTGCATGTATGCTGTGAGTTTGAGTCTGTTACCATATCTATGCTCTGAGCTTGGTTCTGTTGCATTATGTATGGACTGAGCTTAGTCTTATTACCACATGTATATACTAAGCATGTGCTGGTTCTTTAAACACATATGTGCCCAGAGTTTGTTTCTGCCACTTTATGCTTACAGTCAGCTTGGTTCTGTTGCCATATGCATGGGATGAGCTTGGTTCTGTTACAGTATGTATATTTTATGCATAGATTTGTTTCTTTTATTATGCACTGAGCTTTGATCTGTCACTGCACCAATGTTCTGGCCCTGTTCTGGAAATCGCTGCCAAACTACAACTCCCATCATGCCCGGACAGCCAAATAGCTGGAGGAATACTGATTGGGAAACACTATTCTAGATACTTGTCCGAATTTTTGATGAGTTGAGGTCTGAATGTTCATACACGTCAGCAGTCATCACACTATAATCTGTCCGGTTCCTGGTGTCTCTGTGTGTTGTCTTAGAACCTTTAGGCCGGTTGTGACGTATCAGGGAATAATAAATGTGACTTGATGACCGGACTCCACAGAAGATTAGGCCTCGAGTGATTTTTCTTCAGCTGTCAAGTCAGTTTTTATCACCGGCACAAACACTGTGCTCCTTGGTACCATGCACCAGCGGGTCTCAGTGTGCACCCTCCCTCTAGATTACTGTACGACATCTAAAATAAAGATAACACTTCCCAGAATACAAATTATCAAATGGAGTAAACAAGTAAACACTGGATAAGCCGGGAAGATTTCAGCTCTAAATGCTGCAGAATTCTGAATGCAGCTCTGGAGTATAATAAAGGATATAACTCAGGATCAGTACAGGATAAGTAATGTATTGTATGTACACAGTGACTCCACCAGCAGAATAGTGAGTACAGCTCTGGAGTATAATAAAGGATATAACTTAGGATCAGTACAGGATAAGTAATGTAATGTATGTACACAGTGACCTCACCAGCAGAATAGTGAGTCCAGCTGTGGAGTATAATACAGGATATAACTAAGGATCAGTACAGGATAAGTAATGTAATGTATGTACACAGCGACCTCACCAGCAGAATAGTGAGTGCAGCTCTGGAGTATAATACAGGATATAACTCAGGATCAGTACAGGATAAGTAATGTAATGTATGTACACAGTGACCTCACCAGCAGAATAGTGAGTACAGCTCTGGAGTATAATACAGGATATAACTCAGGATCAGTACAGGATAAGTAATGTAATGTATGTACACAGCGACCTCACCAGCAGAATAGTGAGTGCAGCTCTGGAGTATAATACAGGATATAACTCAGGATCAGTACAGGATAAGTAATGTAATGTATGTACACAGTGACCTCACCAGCAGAATAGTGAGTACAGCTCTGGAGTATAATACAGGATATAACTCAGGATCAGTACAGGATAAGTAATGTAATGTATGTACACAGTGACCTCACCAGCAGAATAGTGAGTACAGCTCTGGAGCATAATAGAAGATATAACTCAGGATCAATACAAGATAAGCGACAAAACATTTTACTTTGCTATGAAACAACAGCAAGAGACATTGCATCACTTATGTGAAGATGACTGCAGCGTTATATTAATTCCATGACAAATAGACATATAAATAGTAATTCTCCCACCTTTACTTCAATGTGAATGTTTACAAAGCTGCAGAGAACCAGAAAGTGATGTTCTACAAATAGCGCAGAGAACATTACTCACTCTCCACCATCTGTAATACTTGAGGTTTGTTGATATTTCTCCCGCATTATATAACATTTATGAGGGACACTCAGAGTTATTTCTGACAAGTTAATCACCTTCAAAACTTCTGATGAAACACATAACTTTTATTGTCGGCATCCGATTGAATATCTTTACATGATGTAGAAAAGGATTGGATTCATGCAGCGGATGGCTATAAAGGGTGTCAGGGGAGTACTGATCCACTGGATCACTGGAGGTATTGAAAGTGTCTTTTCAAGTGTCTTTAAAGTCTGTTTTTCATTCCAACTAGAAGTCTTGGAAACTGACTGGGAATGTATACCAAGCTAGAAATCTTTCCAAAAGGAAAGACTAAGAACCTTCAGGCAGCTGTTTTGGGGTTTTGAGTGAAAGGTTTATCATTGTGGGACTAAAGGGGTAATGTTTCTTTTTAAACAAAGTATCATAAAAGACATAAAGAGACTTATTGGTCATTGACGCTCCTCTGGGAATTCCTGAAACAAAGGATAAGCAAAGCAGCTGTCACGCCATATTTTCAGGACACTTTCCGTTCAAGTCAGTGTTTCACTTCAATTAGAATTTTTTTAAACTGACTGGGAATGTATGTCAAGCCAGAGATATCTCCAGAAGGAAGGAATACCCATCTGCAGACAGATGTTTTGGAGTTTTGCTATTGTCAGTACAGAGCGGGGTGCTGGCTTGGCTAGTAAGAGGCTTATCATTGTGGGACTAAAGGGGTAATGTTTCTCTTTGAAGGGAGTGATAGGGCTATTTCTAGCCAGCCAGCAATCCTCTGTATTGAAGAGGGGCAAAACCATGAAACAGCTGTCTACTGATGGGTATAGCTTCCTCCTGGTGAAATTTCTGGCTTGGCATACATTCCTAGTCAGTTTCCATGACTTTAATGGAAAACGGTGTGAAAGCTGCTTTGCATATCCTTTCCTCCCAGAATCCCAGGGGAACGTGAATGGCTCATAAGTCTTCACACCTCTATATGACACTTTCTTCAAGGAGTGGAATGTTGGTCACACTTTGTCCTTCTATAGGACTAATGGAGATAGTTGAACTCCATACTTAGCTATCTCCATCAGTCCCATAGACAATGGATGAAGCACTAGTGAGTTCTTGTGAAAAATGGGAGGTCCCAGCAGGCAGATGTATTTATTATTCTATTGACAGGGAATATATATTTTTTTTCATGAGACAAACCCTTGAACCATCTGGCTTAATGGAGCTTTTAACCCTGAAGCCGTACATACCTCTCATTAATTAAAGGGGTATTCCAGGCAAAAACTTTTTTTTATATATATATATCAACTGGCTCCGGAAAGTTAAACAGATTTGTAAATTACTTCTATTAAAAAATCTTAATCCTTCCAATAGTTATTAGCTTCTGAAGTTTCTGTCTAACTGCTCAATGATGATGTCACGTCCCGGTAGCTGTGCATGATGGGAGAATATCCCCATAGGAACTGCACAGCTCCCGGGACGTGAGTCATCAGAAAGCAGTTAGACAGAAAACAGCAACTCAACTTCAGAAGCTAATAACTATTGGAAGGATTAAGATTTTTAATAGAAGTAATTTACAAATCTGTTTAACTTTCCGGAGCCAGTTGATATATAAAAAAAAGTTTTTGCCTGGATAACCCCTTTAACTGACTCCTCCAGCCCGAGATATCAGGCCATAGCACAGAGGGGAGTGGCCAACCGGTAAATGGGCAGAACTCTGCTGGACTCTAGCAGTTTATGGGAACGCCCAGTTGGCTCCAAAGTCTAATTTGCATAACTTAAACTCTGATATCTTGGCTCTGGAGGGGTTCATTAATTAATGAGAGGTATGTAAGGATTCAGGGTCAAAAGCCCTGTACAGCCATGATAGAAACCTGCTGACAGGTCGACTCTAAAGTGATATACCCATCTAAGTGAGGTTCTCATCCACAGGATATGCTTTAAATGACCGATAAGTACAGGTCTTACCCACAGGCCCTATGACTATGTTGAGGCCAGGGGTCTCAGGACCCCATCTAACCTGGTGAGTATACTTGGCTATTTCCATAACTCCAATAAAATAGAATGGAGAGAATAATATGGTCATCTCTTCCTTCTTTCACCACCTTGTGGCCACTTCTTCCAATATGACAATGCAACACGATTGAACGCACGGTCAGACTACAAACATTGTTTCTCTGTAGTCTGTAACTATAGAGACATAGGTCTACATAGAAGCTGTATACGCCAAATGGACAAGACCTTATTCCTTATTAGTTAATTCTATTTGGAAAGCTCTTTCACCTTTTATGATACTTTGGATTAATTAAATAATATAAATAAATATATATATATATATATATATATATATATATATATATATTAAAATAATAATACTGACAGTAAAAAAAAAAAAAAAAAAAAATAATATCTATATATATGTGGTGTCCCGGTAGTGGACATGATCCTTTACCTTGTGTCATAAGTGCCCATAATCAGAGTTCCTTCGTGCTGTTAGGATTCTCTCAGTGGGATAACCCTTAGTCACCTCATCAAAATTTTATTTATTGTATATATTTAATATGTTTTATAATATAACGGTTACTTACAGGACCTTACCGTATTTTTCGCCCTATAGGACGCACCGGCGTATAAGACGCACCCAATTTATAGGTGCCAAATCTAAAAAATAAAGATTCTGAACCCAACAGTGGTCTTCAACCTGCGGACCTCCAGATTTTGCAAAACTATAACTCCCAGCATGCCCGGACAGCCGTCGGCTGTCCGGGCATGCTGGGAGTTGTAGTTTTGCAACATCTGGAGGTCCGCAGGTTGAAGACCACTGGTATAGGAGGTAATACTCACCTGTCCCCGCTCGTCTCCGCTGCCCTGGATGTCACTCCATCGCTGTCGCCGCGTCCCCGTGGTGTCACTGACGTTCCGGACGTCTTCTTCCCCGGGATCCACGCTCTCCGTCGCCGTCATCACGCCGCTACGCATGCCGCTCCTATTGGATGACGGCGTGCGTGACGACGTGATGACATCAAAGGAGAGCGCAGGGGATCCCGGCACGGAGCAGACACCGAGGAGGCAGGTAAGGTCCCTCCCGGTGTCCTGTAAGCTGTTCGGGACGCCGCGATTTCACCTCGGCGGTCCCGAACAGCCCGACTGAGCAGCCGGGTTAGTGTTATTTTCGCTTCAGATGCGACGGTCAGCTTTGATCGCCGCGTCTGAAGGGTTAATACAGGGCATCACCGCGATCGGTGATGTCCTGTATTAGCGGCGAGTCCCGGCCATTGATGGCCGCAGGTATCACGGTAGGTAATGTGATTCATAGTAAATGTGTTATGCTAAAGTTAAGGACCTTTCAGGTCATGTAATTTAGTCATGTGATGTACCACAATCCTTTGTGTTAGAACTGACAGGTTTGGGGAACCAATAAGCTTGGATCCTGCCCCTTCAGATATAAGGGAGCTGTTACGAATACAGTAACATGAAGCCTGCTAATTTCAGCCCCATGCTAAACCGTGATTTTAACCCGACTCAAACTCTAATGCTACGTGACTACTGAACCTAAACCAAACCCCTAAATTCAGTGGGACAGCGTAAAGCAAATCCTTCAAGCTTATTCCCTACAAGGTCCCAACCAACCTGTGAGGAGCCTAAATACCGGTCCTCTGTATAGACTGTTTGCTGATTGCATCCTGCATAAAATCTGCAGTAAAGTTATTTTCAGTTTACTACAATTCTGGTTGTGGACAATCCTTTATTCCTCCCTATCGTTCCTGGGACGGGTGGCGGAAGTTATATATATGAAGAGGAGCCCGCATCCTGGTGTCACGACAGTTAAGGGTTAATACTACACCCTTTCCTCACTGCACAGCTACACCGTATTCCTCTACACCCCCCAAGCTTACCACATATATATTATATAATTTTTTTTAATGTTTTACATATTTTTATATATTTTATATATAAATAATGTTATTATATTATATATATATATATAATATAATAACATTATTTATATATAAAATATATAAAAATATGTAAAACATTTAAAAAATATATATAATTATATATATATATATTTATTTATTTATTTTATATTATTATTATATTTGTATTGTTTTTATAATAAATCCTGTCCGTACTATCTGTCATGCGTCCGCTATTTTTTACAGCAACATACTTTATGTAAAATCTATTTTTTTTCCCGTTTCGGGATTTCTATCCAAAAGATATTTCATAAAACATAACAAATACAGGTCACAGGTTGACAGCAGAAAACATAACTTTTCTTTTGCCATCAGTGGAACGCAGCTGTGCGGAAGTCTAGACGCCCGCACCAAATATAAATCAAGGTTTGTGAGATGTTTCATTCATTGTGGTTGACAAAAAAAAGTGGTGTTTTAGTAAAAAAAAAAAAAAAAAAAAAAAAAAAAGGTTTGCCTGTTTTAAGTTGAATGCCGATCTGTGAGCAGAGGACCAGAGGACGGCATT
Source organism: Hyla sarda (assembly GCF_029499605.1). NCBI lineage: Eukaryota > Metazoa > Chordata > Amphibia > Anura > Hylidae > Hyla > Hyla sarda. Next base: position 219,776,187 of record NC_079195.1, read on the forward strand.
ATCTCGCCCGGCTGAGAAATGTTTTAGACTTTTTTTTTGTTTTTTTTTTGTTCAGCATCACAATATTCCCGTAGATAAGTGATGTTACTTTGTATCTTTTCTATAATGGAAAGAATAAGCCCGCAATGTTCTATTGTGCCATCTGGCTGGATTTCGCTTTGCTTTGGGTTGTGTACATCTTCAGAATGTTGTCGAGATAATGTAACAGTAGATCTCCGCAAGCAGATACAATGTACACTCGAGATGGCGCTTTTAATAATGATCACGGCCTCGTAGGAAGGACGCAGGAAACATTCTGCTCCATGAAAGGGGATGTTTAAAAAATAAATTAGAAGATAATATGAACATTTTAGCTTATTTTTGTTGAAAAGACTGACAATTTGGAACCGTACTTCAACGTTACTTCAAGGGGTACTCCGCCACGAGACATCTTATCTTTTACTGATCTGAGGAAGGGGGTGGCTCCCCCGAAATGCGTCAATTATTTTATTGTTTTTATACTCAATAAACCACTCCAGTGTTTGATATTATTCCTGGTTTGGCTTTTACTTCTTACTGAAACCAGCAGCGCCAGCACAAGGGTTATTTTCTTCTTCCTACAAAGTATAGGGGATAAGATGTCTAATTGCAGGGGTCCCGCCGCTGGTGACTCCAGCGATCTCGGCTGTGGCACCCCAGACATCTGGTGCATGGAGCAAACTTCGCTATGTGCCGGATGACTGGTGATACGGAGCGGAGGCTTGTGACGTCATGGCCATGCCCTGCTCATGATGTCACAGCCACTAGGGGTCTCCATACTTACACACACACACTGAGTAACCTATAATTATTATTATTTTTTTTTTTGTGGGATCTGACAGATACGCTTTAAATATAAAGAAAACAGTCTACAGTCCCCAGTGCCAGTTAGCTCTGGTAATACTAGGCTGCTGCTGCTTGGTTTGTATCTGGCTAGTGCTTAATCATAGTGTGCACAGAAAACACACAAAAGACACATTAAATTACCCTTCTCTCCTAGTCACATGTTTGTGAAGTTTTACCCTGGGTACACTTTAAAAAGGTGGACTGTACTTTTTTTTTTTCCCACAATAGAAATGTAACCTCTGGCTCTGGCTGTACACGAAGTGTTAAATGACTCTAGTTGAGCTGGAGCTGCTTGGAGCTCATCTGTGTAGTCTGGGTGTGATTCTCAGCTCTGCTATCTATCAGGACGGTGTATCCCTGATGACCTGCCTATGTAAGCTAGGAGCAGTGATCAGTCCAGCGTCGGTGAAAGGTTATACCTTAGCTGACACCTCCTGCTTACTGGATACCTGCTTCTTTATTGATCTTTGGCTTTTCCCTTGACTCTTCTCTTGCTCTGCATTCCTGTACTCCGCTATTTCCTGGTACCGACATCGGCTAGACTGACATTGATTTGACTGTGTGTGTCTTAGTGTATCTCTGTTAGTTTGTGTGTCTCCAGCTGTTCCCTGACTGCTACTGTTTTGTAATATATTATTTTGACAATGTTGCCCCAGCACTTAGCAGGGAGGGTTTGTCATCGTGGTTGTCGATCCATCACTTAGGGCAGATAGGCAATAGGTAGGGAAAGTGGCTGTGGGTGAGTTAGGGATTTACTGTTCCCTACCCATACATCACAATAAATTTAGTTATAATGTCCTTTGTATTCCTATATAAAGCAATACACAAATGGCAAGGCTGCAGAAAAATCTGTCATATATATATAATAATAATAATTGCTAAGCTTTCTTTGACAAAGACAGTGACAATTTGTGACCACTTTACAATTTGAGGAAGGCACGAGTGATTTATTTTTTATCTTCTTTCTATTGCTGGATGGTGTTAGGTCAGATTGTATCTCTGTTTTTGCTACTATTAAAAAGTTTTAAAATATAAAAAAAAAAGTCAACTGTCAGCCCTAGTAATACTAAGCTTCTGCTGCTTGGTTTGTATCTGGCTAGTGCTTAATCATAGTGTGCATAGAAAACATACAAGAGACACATTAAAGTATCCTTTACTCCTAGTCACATGTTCATGACGTTTCACACTGGATGCACTCTTAAAAGGTGAAACATACTTTTGTTCCGCATTATAAATTTAGTTATTCATTTCTGTGTAGTCAAATGTAAAGAAATACATAAATGGGAAGGCTGCTGAAAAAATTTAACAAATATTAGATTATTGCTAAGAGTGACATTTTGAACCTTTTTAGGTTTTTTTGACAAATGCAGTGACAATTTATGACCATTACTGGACATTAGCTTTAAAAATGGGTCAAAGCACAATGATTTTTTTATTCTCTTTCTATTTGTTTTCTTTTTAAGGTGAGACATGGCTGAATGGTTGGAGCTAGAGGTTAAAGTGATGTCAGTTTATATGGTGTAAGGTCGGATTGTATCTCTGATTTTACTACTATTACAAAGGTTTTAACATATGACTTCTACAGTCCCCAGTGCCAGTCAGCTCTGGTAATACTAGGCTGCTGCTGTGTGGTTTGTATCTGGCTAGTGCTTAATCATAGTGTACATAGGAAACATACAAGAGACACATTGCAATACCCTCTTCTCCTAGTCACATGTTCATGACATTGCACAATGGGTATAATCTAAAAAGGTGGACTGGAAGAAAAACTGGATGGGATGTACTGTTCTTCCTCAATATAAATTCAGCCATTAAGTTCTCTGTGTTCACAAAAAGCAAAACACAATGTAAAGACTGCCCAAATAATATAACATATATATTAGATAATTGCTATGAATGACATATGGATACAGAGAACACAAAAAAATGTAACAGAGTAAAATGGCACAATAAAGCATATAGAGAAACTGACACACCGTAGTGTAACATGGTCATAAAAGTACACTAAGCAGGAAAGAGGAGAGACACTTATTGCATAATCCATACAAAGGAGTTTGAAACACAATATGAGCAACTAGTCAGTTACAAAAATGCATGACATGAAAGAATAACCCTTCAGAGAAGTTTGCAAGAAGTACAACTGCATGGACTTCCTTTTCCTTACTTCTCTCGACAATCACAGTACAGAACATACTCCTCTCAGCTATGCCATGACACAGAACAGCTGAAAGCACAGTGGACTGAGCAGGCTGGAATTGTGCTTGGCTGACAATTTACAAAGTGCACTACTATAAATGGCATGGGGGGGGGGGAGAAGGGTTACTGATGCACTGGCATTTCAAGGTGCTATATATGAGTCGAAAGAAACAGAACATCAAGGAAGGTAACATAGTAACATAGTTTATAAGGTTGAAAAAAGACCAGAGTCCATTGAGTTCAACCTATAACCCTAATGAGTCCCTACTGAGTTGATCCAGAGGAAGGCAAAAAAAACCTCATACTAGAGGTAAAAATTCCTTCCCGACTCCAAATATGGCATCAGAATAAATCCCTGGATCAACGTTCTGTCCCTATAAACCTAATATACATAACCATGTATTATTCTCCAAAAATGCATCCAGACCACTTTTGAACTCTTTTACAGAGTTCACCATGACCACCTCCTCAGGCAGAGAATTCCACAGTCTCACTGCTCTTACAGTAAAGAACCCCCGTCTGTGCTGGTGTAGAAACCTTCTTTCCTCTAGATGTAGAGGATGCCCCCTTATTATAGATACAGTCCTCGGTATAAATAGATCATGGAGAGATCTCTGTACGGTCCCCTGATATATTTATACATACTTATTAGGTCTCCCCTAAGCCTTCTTTTTTCTAAATTAAATAACCCTAATTCTGATAATCTTTCTGGGTACTGTAGTCCTCCCATTCCTCGTATTACCCTGGTTGCCCGTCTTTGAACCCTCTCCAGCTCCACTATATCTTTCTTGTACACTGGTGCCCAGTACTGTACACAGTATTCTATGTATGGTCTGACAAGTACTGTACACTGTATTCCATGTGTGGTCTGACCAGTACTGTACACAGTATTCTATGTGTGGTCTGACCAGTACTGTACACAGTATTCTATGTGTGGTCTGACCAGTACTGTACAAAGTATTCTATGTGTGGTCTGACCAGTACTGTACACAGTATTCTATGTGTGGTCTGACCAGTACTGTACACAGTATTCTATGTGTGGTCTGACCAGTACTGTACACAGTATTCTATGTGTGGTCTGACCAGTACTGTACACAGTATTCTATGTGTGGTCTGACCAGTACTGTACACAGTATTCTATGTGTGGTCTGACCAGTACTGTACACAGTATTCTATGTGTGGTCTGACCAGTACTGTACAAAGTATTCTATGTGTGGTCTGACCAGTACTGTACACAGTATTCTATGTGTGGTCTGACTAGTACTGTACACAGTATTCTATGTGTGGTCTGACTAGTACTGTACACAGTATTCTATGTGTGGTCTGACTAGTACTGTACACAGTATTCTATGTGTGGTCTGACTAGTACTGTACACAGTATTCTATGTGTGGTCTGACCAGTACTGTACACAGTATTCTATGTGTGGTCTGACTAGTACTGTACACAGTATTCAATGTGTAGTCTGACTAGAGATTTTTACAGCGGTAGAATTATTTCCTTGTCGTGGGCATCTATGCCCCTATTGATGTCCCCCATGATTTTATTTGCCTTGGCAGCAGCTGCCTGACACTGGTCTCTACAGCTAAATTTACAGTTATTTTTTTTTGGTTTGTTTTGTTTTTTTGTATTCATTGTATTTTTACTAAATTTTACATACAAAAAAAGAGACATATGCATTAATACATAAATTAACATTTCTTTCTACCTCTCCCCCTCCCCCCACCGCCAGCCTGCTGCCTATATTCCAGATATCCTATGTCTTTCTTTACTTCCACTCTTCCCATTCTTTCCTGTTAGTAATGCTTCTTTTTTTCCCTACATAGTATATGGTTTCGTATTTTTTTTACTTTACCAAGTAGGTTAATCCATTCTTTAATATGTGGGGCTTTTGGCGCAAACCATTTCTTCAGAATCATGATCTTAATCAGACTAAGGAGTCTGAGGATTAGATTTTTATTTTCCCCTATTTCCAGTCCCATTATCGCAGTAGCTACATTATACCGTATTTTTCGCCATATAAGACGCTCCGGCATATAAGACGCATCCAATTTTAAAAGCTGAAAATCTAGAGAGAAAAAAAAGATTCTGAACCTTCAACCTACAGACCTCCAGATGTTGCAAAACTACAACTCCCAGCAAGCCCGGACAGCCGTTGGCTGTCCGGGCTTGCCGGGAGTTGTAGTTTTGCAACATCTGGAGGTCCGCATGTTGGAGACCACTGGTATAGGAGGTAATACTCACGTGTCCCCGCCGCTCCGGACCCGTCACCGCTGCCCTGGATGTCGCCCTCCATCGCTGTCGCCGCATCCCCGGGGGTGTCCCCGTCGCTCCGGAACTTCTCTGCTGCCGGGTATCCTCGCTCTCCGTCGCTGCCATCACGCCGCTACGCACGCCGCTCCTATTGGGTGACGGGACTGCGTGCGCGACGACGACGAAGGAGAGCGCCGGCCATGCAGGGGATCCCGGGACGGAGCAGACACCGAGGAGGCAGATAATGTCCCTCCCGGTGTCCTGTAAGCTGTTCGGGACGCCGCGATTTCACCTCAGCGGTCCCGAACACCCCGACTGAGCAGCCGGGTTAGTGTCACTTTCGCTTTAGACGCGACGTGATGTACTGTATTAGCCGCGGGTCCCGGCCGTTGATTGCCGCAGGGACCGCCGTGATAGGACAAGGTTTTAATGTGTATTCCCCGTATAAGACGCACCAACTTTCCCCCCCCCCCCCCCCCCCCCCAGTTTTGGGGAAGAAAAAGTGCATCTTATACAAAAAATACGGTAAAAATATGGGGAAGAAAAAGTGCGTCTTATACAAAAAATACAGTAAAAATATGGGGAAGAAAAAGTGCGTCTTATGCAAAAAAATACGGTAATTTACTTTAACACCAAGGCTCGCCTCCATTTTTCTATAACTCTGTTCCCACAGTTTTTTAAGTTCATTACATCCCCAAATCATATGTAGTAAGATCCGCTTTCTCCATCCTACACCGGGGGTAATTTGAGCCAGCTCTTTTCCCCATTCTAAACAGGCCATAAGGAGTGTAACAGTGTAACAGAGTTTATGTATCAATTTAATTTGTGATATTTTGTGATTTGTGCTAATAGATGATTTATCTATATTTCTAAATATTTCCCACCATTCTTCCTCTTCCAATCCTCCTATTTCTTTTTCCCACTTCAGATTATTATTTTTTATATTTAATATAAAATTATATATTAATCATTATATGATTCATTTTCCCTAATCTACTCTTACAACTTAATTGTGAGTTTACCAAAAAATCAAACAATTCATGATGATCAATTTCCCATCTAGGATTACCTTTTTCTGCATTAATCGCGTTTTTAATCTGCATATATGCAAATTTACAGCCCGCATCTAACCTATATAGTCTACTGAGATGGTTCCATGAGAGAAGTTCCTTATTAGTCACTAATTGTTCTACCCTACAAATCCCATATTCCTCTCATTTTACATACTCCCTAAGTAAGACGCGTTTTGAGGGTATGTTCCCTCTCTCTCAATTGCATAGCTTGTCTACGCTATGCAATTGAGAGGGAACATACCCAGGAGGACCCCACTGCTGACACAGAGACATAAGAAAGCAAGACTACATTTTGCCAAAATGAACTTGAGTAACCAAAATCCTTCTGGGAATACGTCTTGTGGACAGATGAGACCAAGATAGAGCTTTTTGGTAAAGCAAATCATTCTTCTGTTTACCGAAAATGGAATGAGGCCTACAAAGAAAAGAACACAGTACCTACAGTAAAATATGGTGGAGGGTCAATTATGTTTTGGGTTGTTTTGCTGCCTCTGGCAATGGGGGCCTTGAATGTGTACAAGACATCATGAAATCTGAGGATTACCAATGGATTTTGGGTCTGTACAGACCAATGTCAGAAAGCTGGGTTTGTGTCCAAGATCTTGGGTCTTCCAGCAGGATAATGACCCCAAACATATGTCAAAAAGCCCCCAGAAATGGACGGCAACTAAGCGCTGGAGAATTCTGAAGTGGCAGCAATGAGTCCAGATCTAAATCCCATTGATCACCTGTGGAGAGATCTTATTATTACTGTAGAGAAAAGGCACCGTCCAATAAGAGACCTGGAGCAGTTTGTAAAGGAAGAGTGGCCCAACATTCCGGCTGAGAGGTGTAAGAAGCTTATTGATGGTTATAGGAAGACACTGATTTCAGTTATGTTTTCCAAAGGGTGTGCAACCAAATATTAAGTTAAGGGTGCCAATAATTTTGTCCTGCCCATTTTTGGAGTTTGGTGACATTATGTCCAATTTGCTTTTTTTCCTCCCTTTTTGGCTTAGTTCCAATACACACAAAGGGAATAAACATGTGTATAGCAAATCATGTGTTACTGCAATCCTTTTCTGTGAGAAATACTTCATTTTCTAGAAAAATTTCAGGGGTGTCAACATTGACAGCCATGACTGTACAACATCCAGCGATTCCCCCTGGTTCAGTCTGGAGCTCACATCCTCATAAAAGCTGATCAGGTTAGCTTGACAGGACAGATCCCTCATGAATCCATGCTGATATGGGGTCATACATTTTTATCAAGATACTCCAAGGTGTTACACTTGGCCTTTTTCCGCTGCTGGGAAGCACAAGCAAAGTGGGAGGAGAGATTAAACTGCAGCAGTGGGGGACATGCAGCAGTAGATACACTGGTACTTACACAAGGGACAGCTGCCCAGTGCTGACAAATGAAACCTTGACTTACTTTTCAGAAACAGTGCGGATCATCTTCAGCAGGCAGACTGGCTCCTCTTGCAGGTACCCAGCCCAGACTCTCTCTCCTGTACATAACACATGCTAAGCCCTGTCCCCACTGTTCTCCTTGTTTGTCTCTTACTAAAGACAGATATTCCCTGACAACAGGCAGTGGACAGAAGATCCGAAAAGTGTGACACCTAGTGGCCAAGACTTGAGAGATGTTTTCCTAGGGTAAGGAGTCAGATTTCGTGACCATTAAAATAATTAACTAAAAATAATAATAATACATATATAAATACATTTTTTTTTCCATAACAAGTAAAAACACATGAAAGCATTAAGAGTTAGAAAATGTACCTCATTTAATTTTTTTGGGCAATTTGCTAAATTTGTTGCATATCCCTCTTTTTCACTTGGGGGATTATAATAAGTTGTAGCTGAAGGACATGTGCATGATTTAAACTTCAGTAAATAACTAGGTAAAACAACTCAAAGTAATTACTGGGGATTTAGGTTTGTAAATCTTAATCCTTTCAGGTCAGACTGTCGCACAAATTGGATTGGGTTCAAAATGCAATTTATTTACTGATCCCAGAACTATCATATGGACAGTGTTAGAATGTGGATAATCACAACATATGCCGTACAATACTCCCTTGTCAATGGAGCAGACGTGCGCAGACATCATGATTAGCAGAATATAGATTATAATTACTTTTCTCCCACTCTGATACAATGTATAAAGTTTTGGAATTCTACCGAGATCTGAAAACTGTTCAATATTTTAAGAAAAACAACATTGAGCAGTTTATTGGAATTTTAAAGTCTTTCCTAATAATTATTATTTACGCTTCATAGAGTTATTCTCTTCTCCGGTCCTTCATGTTGTTAAATAAGATGAAATTTACAGGTAAATAATAGACAAAAATGTAAAATCTTAACCTCTTAAGGACTCAGGGAGTACCTGTACGCCCTGAGCCCGGTCCCGGTGTTTAAAACGGGGTCACGCTGTGACCCCACATCACACTGGGTCGGTCCCGGCTGCTATTCATAGCCAGGACCCTGGGCTAACAGCGCGCGGCACTGATTGTTGTGCCGTGCGCTATTAACCCTTCAGACGCGGCGATCAATGTTGACAGCCGCGTCTGAAAGTGAAAGTAAACGCTTCCCAGCAGCTAAGTCGGGCTGATCGGGACATCGTGATAAAATCGCGATGTCCCGATCAGCTAGGATGCGAGCGGAGACCCCCTTACCTTGCTCCGCCTTGTCCGATCGGGGTTTGATTGCTCCAAGCCTGAGCTACAGGCTTGAGCAATAGAGCCCCTATCTCACTGATCCATGCAAAGCTATGGCTTTGCAGGGATCAGCATAGGAGATCAGTGTGTGCAGTGTTATAGGTCCCTATGGGAGCTATAACACTGCAAAAAAAAGTGAAAAAAAAAAAGTTAACAAAGGTCATTTAACCCCTTCCCTAATAAAAGTTTGAATTACCCCCCTTTTCCCATAAAAAAATTAAAAAAATGTATGTAAATAATTACATATGGTATCGTCGCGTGCGGAAATGTCCGAACTATAAAAATATATCGTTAATTAAATCACACGGTCAATGGCGTATGCGAAAAAAATTTCCAAAGTCCAAAATAGCGTATTTTTGGTTGCTTTTTATATCATGAAAAAATTAATAAAAAGCGATCAAAAAGTCCGATCAATACAAAAATGGTACCAATAAAAACTTCAGAACACTGCGCAAAAAATTAGTCCTCATTAGGGGTCAGAAGATGCGAATTTTTAACATATACATTTTCCTGCATGTAGTTATGATTTTTTTCCGAAGCACGACCATATCCAACCTATATAAGTAGGGGATCATTTTAATCGTATGGACCTACAGAATAAAGAGAAGATGTTATTTTTACCGAAAAATGCACTGCGTAGAAACGGAAGCCCCCAAAAGTTAAAATGAAATTTTTTCTTCAATTTTGTCGCCCAATGAATTTTTTTTCCATTTCGCCGTGGATTTTTGGGTAAAATGACTGTCACTGCAAAGTAGAATTGGTGGCGCAAAAATTAAGCCATAATATGGAATTTTATGTGCAAAATTGAAAGCGTTATGATTTTTCGATGGGGAAAAAATGAAAATGGAAAAATGCTGAGTCCTTAAGGGATTAATAGGGGTAGAGTTATTTTTCTCTGAAAACGCAAAATCCCTTTATTTACGTACCTTAGATCTTAAAAGGGTACTCCCCCCTTAGACATCTTATCCCCTTTCCAAAGGACAGGGGATAAGATGTCTGATCAGGGGTGATCGCGGGGGTCCGACTGCTGGGGGCTCCTGCGATCTCCCTGCTGCACCCGGCTTTTGTTTAGATCATCGGGTGCAGCACCGGAGGCTCTTGACATCACGGCCACGCCCCCTCAATGCAAGTCTATGGGAAGGGGCGTGACCACAGTGCTCTCTGCTGCCACCTCTGTCCATGTCAGGAACTGTCCAGAGCAGGAGAGGTTTACTTTGGGGATTTGCTCCTGCTCTGGGACAGTTCCTGACATGGACAGAGGTGTCAGCAGACAGCACTGTGGTCAGACTGGAAAGAACTACACAACTTCCACTGTAGTATACAGCAGCTGTTCAGTACTGGAAGGATTAAGATTTTTATATAGAAGTAATTTACAAATCTGTATAACCTTCTGGCACCAGTTGATTTAAAAAAATATATATATATATTTTTTCCCTCTGAAGCTTAATATTCGAGTGTCCATAAATTTATCACCAAATATAACACCACCACATCTAGCAAGTCCTATGATATATTTATGTATATATATATATATATATATATATATATATATATATATATATATATACATATATAGTTAGTATTGGTGAGAAAAGACATTTGTCCATATATAAGACATACGTCTATATATATATATATATATATATATATATATATATATATATATAGTTGCAGTTATATCATTAACCTTTTGAAAGAAAGTTTTTCTCTTCTTTAGGTATCTTCCATTTTCATATTTTGCTGCTCTGAGAATTTGGAAAAAGCAAAACAGCTATAGAATAATTACGTGTCGCTCTCGCGCTTTTTACCCCATTATTACTTTTTTTTGTCAGAACTCAGCCCATGCTGTCAGATTTAGTAATATGTACTCATTCTAATATCTCAAGCAAAAATATTCCCACACAAAGTTATTTTTTTTCTTATTATTTTTTTTTACGGAGCGATTCCAAACTATTGCGAAAATTATACAAAATTTGGGGAATTTAGAACATATATTATTTATGGAACTGCAGCTTCCTAAAACCAAGTACAGGTCCTTCATGTAATGACGAGGGGGGGGGGGGCGGGGGGTTGACGGATGGGACTAATGCGCAAATGAGCTTCGAGGGTAATATATACTTCCTTCTTAAAAAAAAAAAAAAAAAAAAAAAACACCTAAGCATAAATCCAACCCCAAAGGAGCAAACTAGTGGGGTGTGGGAAAGCTAAGGCAGTGGTCTCCAAACTGTGGGCCTCTGAGGTCTTCCTCTTCATTCTTCCCAGTTGACCGAATAAAACTGGTCCCAGTCTTAGCTTAAAAGGGTACTCCACTGGAAAACAGAAGGTTAAACAGATTTGTATATTACTTCTATTTAAAAATCTTAACCCTTCCAGTGCTTATCAGCTGCTGTATGTTCCAGAGGAAGTTCTTTTTCTTTTCAATCTCCTTTCTGTCTGACCACAGTGCTCTCTGCTGCCACCTCTGTCCATGTCAGGAACTGTCCAGAGCAGGAGAGGTTTGCTATGGGGATTTGCTCCTGCTCTAGACAGTTCCTGACATGGACAGAGGGGTCAGCAGAGAGCACTGTGGTCAGACAGAAAGGAGATTGAAAAGAAAAAGAACTTCCTCTGGAACATACAGCAGCTGATAAGTACTGGAAGGGTTAAGATTTTTAAATAGAAGTCATTTACAAATCTGTTTAACCTTCTGTTTTCCAGTGGAGTACCCTTTTAAGCTAAGACTGGGACCAGTTTTATTCGGTCAACTGGGAAGAATGAAGAGGAAGACCTCAGAGGCCCACAGTTTGGAGACCACTGCCTTAGCTTTCCCACACCCCACTAGTTTGCTCCTTTGGGGTTGGATTTATGCTTAGGTGTTTTTTTTAGTTTTTTTTTTAAGAAGGAAGTATATATTACCCTCGAAGCTCATTTGCGCATTAGTCCCATCCGTCAAACCCCCCCCCCCCTTGTCATTACATGAAGGACCTGCACTTGGTTTTAGGAAGCTGCAGTTCCATAAATAATATATGTTCTAAATTCCCCAAATTTTGTATAATTTTCGCAATAGTTTGTAATCGCTCCGTAAAAAAATAAAAAATAAAATAGCTTTGTGTGGGAAATATTTTTGCTTGAGATATTAGAATAAGTACATATTACTAAATCTGACAGCATGGGCTGAGTTCTGACAAAAAAAAAGTAATAATGGGGTAAAAAGCACGAGAGCGACACGTAATTATTCTATAGCTGTTTTGCTTTTTCCAAATTTTCAGAGCAGCAAAATATGAAAGTGGAAGATACCTAAAGAAGAGAAAAACTTTCTTTCGAAAGGTTAATGATATAACTGCGTAATTATATATATATACTGTGTGGCACCAGCTTATTTAAATAAAATTAAAAAAAATGTTTTCCAGTGGAGTACCCCTTTAAGCAGTCCTACATGGCAGCCCCCCATGACTTTGTTTATAACTACTCCTTAGGACATTGGTCTCCAAACTGTGGTCCTCAAACCGTTGCAAAATTACAACTCCGAGCATGCCCGGACAGCCGTTGGCTGTCCGGGCATGCTCGGAGTTGTAGTTTTGCAACACCTAGAGGGCCACAGTTTGGAGACCAATGGCCTAGGAAGTAGTTATAAACAAAGTCATGGGGGGCTGCCATATAGGACTACGTGAGCTAAGACTGGGACCAGTTTTATTTGGTCAACTGGGAAGAACGAAGAGTAAGACCTCAGAGAAGTCAATCAGGTCTGAAGAAGAGACCGATACCGTAATGACTGTGCTTTTTGGGCAAAAGTACACCCTACACCCTAACGTGTGGTATAAAGTTTTTTTGGGGTCTCTGCTCGTAGGCCTAAGTGAAGGCCTTAGAAGTAAACCTGGCTAGATTGGGTGATCAGATGAAAGGGAAATGTGTCTTCAGTTAGTTTGAGGGTTTTTGGCTGGAACATTTATTCCACCTTAACACTCTGTGGAAGCAACCTAGGGGGATAACATGTCTGATCGCGGGGGGTCTGGCTGCGGGGACCCCCCACGATCTCCAGGCCGGCGCTGCAGCATTGCAGTCACAGAAGCCTGTGGTTTCCGTGATTGTGACGCCACGCTCCCTCCATTCATGTCTATGGGAGGGGGTGTGACGGCTAGTACACAGCATGAATAGAGGGGAGGTGGAGGCGGCTCAGAGTTATAGTTTTGCAATAGCTAGAGGTCCACAGTTTGAAGACCACTGCCCTAGGCTTCCGTCTCTCAGCTTTACCGCACTCCACTAATTTGCTCCTTTAGAGTTGGATCAGGACTGGTGCAAGGATTTTTGCCACCCCAGACGAAAGCTAATTTTGCCGCCCCTTGACTCCGCCCATTGGACCCGCCCCTTGATATGCCCCACCTCACTACTGGGGTGACACACTGTAACAAACCTCCTCCTCATGTAATATCCTTACTACTGGGGTGACACACTGTAACAAACCTCCTCCTCATGTAATCTCCTTACTACTGGGGTGACACACTGTAGCAAACCTCCTCCTCATGTAATCTCCTTAATACTGGGAGGACACACTGTAACAAACCTCCTCCTCATGTAATCACCTTACTACTGGGGTGACACACTGTAACAAACCTACTCCTCATGTATTCTCCTTACTACTGGGGTGACACACTGTAACAAACCCCCTCCTCATATAATCTCCTTACTACTGGGATGACACACTGTAACAAACCTCCTCCTCATGTAATCTCCTTACTACTGGGGTAGCACACTAACATACTTCCTCCTCATGTAATCACCTTACTACTGGGGTGACACACTGTAACAAACCTCCTCCTCATGTAATCTTCTTACTACTTGGGTGGCACACTGTAACAAACCTCCTCCTCATGTAATCTCCTTACTACTGGGGTGACACACTGTAAAAAACCACCACCTCATGTAATCTATTTACTACTGGGGTGACACACTGTAACAAACCTCCTCCTCATATAATCTCCTTACTACTGAGGTGACACACTGTAACAAACCTCCTCCTCATGTAATCACCTTACTACTAGGGTGACACACTGTAACAAACCTCCTCCTCATGTAATCACCTTACTACTGAGGTGACACACTGTAACAAACCTCCTCATCATGTAATCTCCTTACTACTGGGGTGACACACTGTAACAAACCTCCTCCTCATGTAATCTCCTTACTACAGGGGTGACACACTGTAACAAACCTCCTCCTCATGTAATCTTCTTACTACTGGGGTGGCACACTGTAACAAACCTCCTCCTCATGTAATCTCCTTACTACTGGGGTGACACACTGTAACAAACCACCACCTCATGTAATCTATTTACTACTGGGGTGACACACTGTAACAAACCTCCTCCTCATGTAATCTCCTTACTACTGAGGTGACACACTGTAACAAACCTCCTCCTCATGTAATCACCTTACTACTAGGGTGACACACTGTAACAAACCTCCTCCTCATGTAATCACCTTACTACTGAGGTGACACACTGTAGCAAACCACCACCTCATGTTATCACCTTACTAGTGGGGTGGCGGGGGTTTAGTTGGATGGGCAGGTGTTTTAGATGCTGGCTATCTTTCTTGCTGCAAGCAGAGCGGCGCCCCCATCAAGAGTGCGCTCTAGGCAGCTGCCTATTTTGCCTATAGACAGAGCCGACCCTGGGTTGGATTTATGCTCGGGTGCCTACGACCGCCCATTTGATCCTCAATCCTTTACAATCTGGTCCATTCCACAGAAATAGAACGGGATGAAATTCTAAATTGAAGCAGGAACTCTTTTGATGAAATGACTTCTGAGAATAACTGGAGTAAATATGAATGAAAAATAACGTAAACCAATTTGTCTTTCCTCGCTCTACTGGAAGCCATTAGCGGGATCTTTGCATCTCACGCCGTCACGCCAAACATAAAAAAAAAAAAAAAACGACACAAACACGGAATTATTTACTGTCTGGATGAGGCTCAAAGCAGCGACTCCAAATCGACTACATCCGAAGACGAACAGAGGGAGCTTTCAAGAATGAGACCTATCAGCGTCGCGGCCGCGCGCGACTATCAGCTAACAAAGTGAAGTGGCGTTCTTCATCTCGCCACAATTCCCTATTTAAGGGGGTAATGAATCATTTTATAGAGAGATAAAGGCGATGCTAATTTGTATTATGCTATTGTCCACTGTTACACATTCATTATCTCTTCCTTTTCAGATGAGGACGTGTCGCTCTCGCCCTTTGTAATGCGTCTTCTTCTGTTCCTCTTGATTTTCCCTCTCGCGGCTCGCTTTTCCTGCCTCCATTGGCTCCCCTCCAAGGATCCATGACACATCCTACAGTAGGACTCTTTGTGTTCGGCTGCCCCCCCCTTTCTCCTCCACTTGTCTCTCTTAATTGCCTATTTCTTCCTATCACATATTTTGCAACAATTTAGGGTAATTAACCTTTTACCTCCTAGGCTTGTTTTGCAAAAAAAAAAAGTTATCTTGAGGACTCGCATATAATCGGCGGCAAAACAACTTAATGCGTGTAGGCAAGGCAACAAGGATGACAGCGAATTTCCTGTAGGAGGAATAATGTCTACCCTTCCGTCAGCCGGTGCATGCTACCTTAAAGACTGTATCCTGGCCAAATGCTAATACGGTTAATGAACCCTCCTCCGTGAACGCTTTGTGAAAGTGCAATAATGAAGCGGCATCTGGAAACGCATACAAAACAAGTACATTATTTTGCTAATTTCGCTACATTTCGGAGTAGGCTGTCCGTGTTATTTTCTGCTCAGTGATTACCATGAAAATGCCATCTGTAATACCGGTGTTATTCAACTTGCTTAAAGGGGTTGTCCAGTGGGAGAAAAAACTAAATTTGATGGGCTCAGGCTGCCTTAAAGGGGTACTCCACCCCTAGACATCTTATCCCGTATCAAAAAATGTCTGATCGTGGGGGTCCCAGCTGCGCGATCTCTGTTCTAAACGTACGCTGGGTGCTGGGGGTCGTGATGTCACGGCCACGCCCCTTGTGATGTCACACCACGCCCCCACAATGCAAGTCCATGGGAGGGGGCGTGGCGAACGCCACGCCCCCTCCCATGGACTTGCATTGTGGGGGCGTGGTGTGGCGTCACAAGGGGCGTGGTCGTGACATCACGACCCCCGCCGGCCGCTCCAAGCGTTCGGAACAAAATGTTCCGAACGCTGGGGCACCGGAGTACCCCTTTAAGGGGGTTATCCACCATAAAGTGATTTTAGTATATACCTGGCAGGCAGTAATGGACAGGCTTAAGAAGGATCTGCGCTTGTCTTGGGGCTAAATGTCTATGTTGTGATATTACCATAAAGCTGAGGCTATCTTTTGTTAGAGTTCGTTCCCTTAAACTACAAATCCCATGATTCCTTGTTCCCAACATCAGGCCCAGTAGTCCCAACATCAAGCCTAGACTGGCAATCTGCCGGGTGGGACAAATTCCTGGTGGGCCGCTCCCCAAAAGTCATAGCAGGAAGTATGCTACCCTCTAAGTCACTGAGAGGTTCAAGCATTTGGCATTGAGTGGAAGCACCTAAATATTGAGTGCATGAACATCAGAAAGCAAAAATGAGCCAAGGAAACCGGGTGCACGTTATTGAGCCAGTCCAGCATGAGGGAAATTTACGTGTGGTGTTTACAATATGGGATCAGGGCCGGCTCTGCCTATAGGCAAAATAGGCAGCTGTCTAAAGCGCCCTCTTAATGGGGGGGGGGGGGGGGGGGGGGGGGGGGCGCCACTCTGCCTGACACAAGAAAGTTAGAAAACCAGCATCCAAACCACTCAGCCAGCAGCATGAGGAGGTTTGTTACAGTGTGTCACCCCTGTAGTAAGCTAATTACATGGGGAAGGGGGCTTGTTACAGTGTGGCAGTAGTAAGGGGGGGCGTGTCAAAGGGCGAGCCAATGGGCGGAGTCAAGAAGGCGGCAAAATTAGCTTTTGCCTAAGGTGACAAAGATTCTTGCACCAGCCCTGTATGGGATTCATGTTCTGAGCCCTGGAAACTGCATCTCGATGACTTGGATCATGAAACCAATAAACGTTCTCTCCAGTTAACCCCTTGGGGACGGAGCCCATTATGACCCTAAGGACGGGAGCATTTTTTGCAAATCTGACCACTGTCACTTTAAGCATTAATAACTCTGGAATGCTTTTACTTATAAATTTGATTCCGAGATTGTTTTTTCGTGACATATTCTACTTTATGTTAGTGGTAAATTTTCGGCGATACTTGCATCCTTTCTTGGTGAAAAATTCAAAAATGTCATGAAAAATTAGAAAATTTTAAATTTTTCTAACTTTGAAGCTCTCTGCTTATAAGGAATATGGATATTCCAAATAAATTATATATTGATTCACATATACAATATGTCTACTTTATGTTTGCATCATAAAATTGATGAGTTTTTACTTTTGGAAGACACCAGAGGGCTTAAAAGTCCAGCAACAATTTTCCAATTTTTCGCAAAATTTTCAAAATCTGAATTTTTCAGGGACCAGTTCAGGTTTGAAGTGGATTTGAAGGGTCTTCTGGTTAGAAATACCCCATAAATGACCCCATTATAAAAACTGCACCCCTGAAAGTATTCAAAATGACATTCAGTCAGCGTTTTAACCCTTTAGGTGTTTCACAGGAATAGCAGCAAAGTGAAGGAGAAAATTCTAAATCTTCATTTTTTACACTGGCATGTTATTGTAGACCCAGTTTTTGAATTTTTACAAGGGGTAAAAGGAAAAAAATCCTCTTAAAATTTGTAACCCAATCTCTCTCGAGTAAGAAAATACCTCATATGTGTATGTCAAGTGTTCGGCGGGTGCACTAGAGGGCTCAGAAGTGAAGGAGCGACAATGGGATTTAGGAGAGTGAGTTTTTCTGAAATGGTTTTTGGGGGGCATGTCCCATTTAGGACGCCCCTATGGTGCCAGGAGAGCAAAAAAAAACACATTGCACACTATTATGGAAACGACACCCCTCAAGGAACGTAACAAGGGGTACGGTGAGCCTTAACACCCCACAGGTGTTTGACAACTTTTTGTTAAAGTCGGATGTGTAAATGAAAAAAAAATATTTTTCCACTAAAATGCTGTTTTTTCCCCAAATTTTACTTTTTTACAAAGGGTAATAGGAGAAAATGCCCCCCAAAATTTGTAACCCCATTTCTTCTGAGTATGGAAATACCCCATGTTTGGACGTCAAGTGCACTGCGAGCGAACTTCAATGCTCAGAAGAGAAGGAGCGCCATTGAGCTTTTAGAGAGATAATTTGTTTGGAATGGAAGTCGGGGGCCATGTGCATTTACAAAGCCCCCCGTGGTGCCAGAACAGTGGACCCCCCCACATGTGACCCCATTTTGGAAACTACACCCCTCACGGAATGTAATAAGGGGTACAGTGAGCATTTACACCCCACTGGCGTTTGACAGATCTTTGGAACAGTGAGCTGTGCAAACAAAAAAATAAAATTTTTCATTTTCACGGATCACTGTTCCAAAAATCTGTCAGACCCCTGTGGGGCGTAAATGCTCACTATACCCCTTATTACATTACGTGAGGGGTGTAGTTTCCAAAATGGGGTCACATGTGGGTATTTATTTTTTTTGCATTTATGTCAGAACCGCTGTAAAATCAGCCACCCCTGTGCAAATCACCAATTTAGGCCTCAAATGTACATAGTGCTCTCTCACTCCTGAGCCTTGTTGTGCGCCCGCAGAGCATTTTACGCCTACATATGGGGTATTTCCGTACTCAGGAGAAATTGCGTTACAAATTTTGCGGGTCTTTTTTTCCTTTTACCTCTTGTGAAAATAAAAAGTAAAGGGCAACACCAGCATATTAGTGTAAAAATATTTTTTTTTTACACTAACAGGCTGGTGTAGACCCCAACTTTTCCTTTTCATAGGAAAAGGAGAACAAGCCCCCCAAAATTTGTAGTGCAATTTCTCCCGAGTACGGAAATACCCCATATGTGGCCCTAAACTGTTTCCTTGAAATACGACAGGGCTCCAAAGTGAGAGAGCGCCATGCGCATTTGAGGACTAAATTAGGGATTGCATAGGGGTGGACATAGGGGTATTCTACGCCAGTGATTCCCAAACAGGGTGCCTCCAGCTGTTGCTAAACTCACAGCATGCCTGGACAGTCGGTGGCTGTCCGGAAATGGAAATGCTGGGAGTTGTTGTTTTGCAACAGCTGGAGGCTCCGTTGTGGAAACACTGCTGTACAATACGTTTTTCATTTTTATTGGGGGGGGGGGGGGGGACAGTGTAAGGGGGTGTTTATGTAGTGTTTTACTCTTTATTAGGTGTTAGTGTAGTGTAGTGTTTTTAGGGTACATTCACACTGGCGGGTTACGGTGAGTTTCCCGCTAGGAATTTGCGCTGCGGCGAAAAATTTGCTGCAGCTCATACTTGAAGCAGGAAACTTGCTGTATAAACCCGCCCGTGTGAATGTACCCTGTACGTTCACATGGGGGGGGGGGGGGGGGGAGGGCAAACCTCCAGCTGTTTCAAAACTACAACTCCCAGCATGCACGGTCTGTCAGTACATGCTGGGAGTTGTAGTTTTGCAACAGCTGGAGGCACACTGGTTGGAAAACCTTCAGTTAGGTTCTGTTACCTAACTCAGTATTTTCCAACCAGTGTGCCTCCAGCTGTTGCAAAACTACAATTCCCAGCATGTCTGATCACAGAAGGGCATGCTGGGAGATGTAGTTATGCAACAGCTGGAGGTACGCAACTACAACTCCCAACATGCCGAGACAGCTGTTTTCTGTGTGGGCATGCTGGAATTTGTAGTTTTGCAACATCTGGAGTGCTACAATTTAGAGACCACTGAACAGTGATCTCCAGACTGTTGAGACCCAATTAGCTCCGAGCAGGCTATAACTACCCCTCCCCCTTACTACAATAATTAATTAAATAATAACTGACACAACAACAATTCAACTTTTCCGTGGGTGGGGATCGGCCACAGCTTTATTTATAAAATTACTTATATAAATAACAATTTAACTGTAACAAAGACACCGATTGGCTTCTTGCCAACCCGAGAGGTGCTGCCACACTGTCCTGTGTGGAGGTCTACCCCGGGTTGACCCCGCTTTCACCGTCTTCTTACCGCCACGGAGACCAGTTAGCCCTACACTGGGCTCCGACCCCCACCCAAGAGATACTGGATAGCCAACACCTGGGGCCAACTCAGCCCCCCGAACACACCCAACACATTTCCTCTCCAGGAAAGTCGCCCAACACATTTCCTCTCCAGGAAATTCGCCCAACACATAACCTCTCCAGGAAATCCGAGGTACCTGCCGCCAGGTCCTATGTTTTTGCATAAAATTTTTTATTTATTTATTTATTTATTTATTTTTTTTGTATTCACTAACTCTTGTGTGAACTCATTTATCAGACTCGCCCATACACCGAAGAGTGCCGCAGCACTCGCACCACCTTGCGGAAAGCCGCTCGCAAAACAAAAACACATGTGGGAAACATCAAACTGGGCGAAAATAGCAACGCAACATGCAGATCGCCCGCGCCCCACGCGCTGCGCTACCCTCTCCGGAAACTGAGCCCTCTCCGCCGACACCGACACAAAAAGAGAGCGAATCCCAAACTCACAACACCCCCTCCTACAAAGAGAAGCCAAAACCCAAAACAGACAATCGAGGGCGGGGAGCATAAAAGAAAAGGGGGGGGGGGGGGGGGGGAGGCCACCACCGCAGTCCAGTCAACAATAGGACGACAACCGGAAAAAACAGTCATTCGTGGACCCTCATGCAGCACAAGCTGTGTGTCCCAGATCGCCTAAGCAATCTCGGATCGACGGACCTGAAAACGCACAAAATAGGCACCCAAAAAACACATCAGACACCCAAGTGTCATGGAAGGAGACGAGGAGAAAGAAAGTGCCCCATCCACCTAGCCCCGAAAAAAGTCAGCGCAAAACCTCGGATCAGAAAAAACGACGCAAAAGCGACAACCAAAAATCCGACCCACAGCCGCCACCAAGCGACCCAAAAACTGATAGGAAAAAACGGCCGCCGACAGCAAGGCCACCCGCTCACGGGCCCAGCCCCTAGGTATACACCAACATCCCACCAACCGCAAAGCAGAAAAGAAAAATCACCCCCCGCCATGCGGCAACCTCACCCCACTGGATCGCAGCACAGTGGGAAAGCACCCTTTTTTTTTTTTTTTTGCACTGAGTAGTAGGTGATTCACACGAACAGGTGAAGATACCCAGCGTCACATACTAAGAATGTTAATTGGATACATGCAGAATACAGCCCAAATCTCGAACCTCCTTGGATAGGAGACACAGCAGTTAACTTATTTTATCACAGCCTATCAAAACGAAATAGGAAGTCAAACAGCAGAACCTTGTAGGTACAAAAAACAAAACCCCTATCCACAGACACATTTGGAACCTTCGGGACCCTCCTTGACTGTAGACATCCCGGCCTCCACACCAACCCCAACTACTCGCAAGCGCCTCACCGTGAGTGCGACCAAGTCGCAGGAGCCACTAAAGCGGACCAAGAAATACACCAATCTCCACGATGACCCACAGGCCGAAAATTTTACCACAACTGTATCACTCAGTCCTACCCCGGGACCCGAACCCGAGGTGGTCTCCCATTCCACAGCCACATGAGCAAACCTTCCGACTCCACCCGAGGGAGCAACCTCTGGAACCACTGCCAGAGAACGGGACAAAGCGTCAACACCCAATAACGACCCCAGGGAGTACAGCCGCAAAATAAACCTTATCTCCAAACAGCGAAGCACTAGGTGCAACAAGCCGAGCGCAGGAAGAAAGCCGAAAGAAAGAAATAATAACAGTGACAACGCCCCAAATGTCAGACCGACAAAACGCCCCCGATCACTCAAATCACACCCAAAAAAGAAAAGCATCACCAAATTATAGCGCAATCAAGCACAGGGGCCACGCCAACCCACACAGTACCGTTACAATCCTAGAACATGAACTGCCGAAGCAAGCACCCAAAGTCCCACAACCAACACCAAAGGAAAAAGCGCAAACAAAAAACCCAAGCATGGCAGAAACCCACTTACTACCAAGACACCCAGTAGTAAACCACCCTGCAGCACCACTGGAAAACCAAAACACCACACCAACAACCAACCAAACCAGCCACACCCGGGAACAGAGCGAGCTCCCCATGAGCTGCAACGGGGGACTGAAAGCAGGCCTGTCCACTGCATCACGCCTGAAAAAACCCCAACCAACCGGAACGTCAGCCCTTAGTGCACCAGGGGCACAGATACCACACACCCTCGGCGGCCAGAGACAACCTGCAGGAAAAAACTCCGCCCTGAACCACTTTCCACGTGGAACATTCAGTAAACCAGCAAGGACCGGAACCGGGGCACATAGCGAGCCCTGAAGAAACCAAAACAGAGAAAACGCAATTACTCCCTGGCCATAGGAAAGCAGCAAACCAACGCCAACAAGGCATGCGGAAGACATGCTAATCTCCTCAAAATCGTTCCAATTTTAACATACATGCTGCCGAAGCGAGCACAAAATATGGACGCTTCACAAATTTGCATGTCAGCATTGCAGCAACAAACCACACCCCAACAAGTGTAGAGCACAGGAGAATCACCCTCCGGAATACCACCACGAACAGAAGAAACCACACAGGCAAGACAAACGGAGACACAAGCGAACCTACCCCCGTAGACTCAAGCGAAACCTACCCTCCGCCACATCAGCCAAAGCACCCAGCATGACATACAGGAGTCCCATGCCTACATGAGATTGGGCGAAACAGGAGAAAACAGCAGACAAATATACTAGGACAATGGAGCAGCGGAGAGAGACTACAACTTAAGATGGAGAGATAAACCAAACAAAGGGGGAGAAAACCCAAAGAAACAAAACCGTGACTGGGTGGCAGCCACCGATTCAGGAAAAGGAACATGCCTACGGGAGCTAAGTCAGCAAAACCCCGGCCACCTAGAGCGTAAGGCCAAAAGACCACACACCCAAGCACGCACCGCAGAAAATGATACCCTACCAAAGCACCCCGTCAAGAAGAGACGTACCCAACTCACAACCAGAGACCAACACAGATATACACCCATATCCGAGACCCAAACTCAACAAACACACGGGAACAAAAGGACGAACACTACACAGACGTAGCCATAAGCACACAAACCAGGGAAGGGGCAAAGCCCCACATCAGAACACTCACCAATTCCAGAAAATGGAGAAGCACAACAGAGGGAGGAACCACTTCACCACCGCCGCAGGCGTGGGACAAGGCACGCTGGAGACCGCCGGGTCGCGGGCACTCGGCCGCCGCCCGGAGCGGCGCCGGAAACCACGCCGGGAAAACAGCAGTAGAGGACTCCGAGGGAGAACCCTGCGGGAAGAACCGAAACACCTACTCCCCGCAGGTGAACAGAAGGCCCAAAAAACACCGCCTGTGCCGCCCCCCAGGACCAGAGCGAGAGCGGCGACAGATACGTCTATGCCCCCATCCGGCCCCAGAGGGGGGGGAAGAGCAGCACGAAATCAGGGGAGCACTCCCTACCCCTCCACGGGGGGCATTGGAGAGGCAGGAGGAAGGAGGACAGCAGCGGCAGCAGTGGGGGAAGGGGGGGGGTTGGGAACTCGGGGCAGAGAGGTGATGGGGAGGCATGGGGGGGGCGCAGTGGCTGCAAGAACCATGGGGAGCACTGGAAGAGCACAAGGAAAAAGGGGGGGGCAGCAGCAGCAGTGGGCAGGGGGGGGAGTGCTAGTGTGGTGGGGGTAAGGAGCCGGGCAAAGGAGTGGGGACGGTATGAGGGCTCATATAGTTGGCGTTGTGATCTGAAGCTGTCCGCAGTACCATTGTCGTTTCGATCAGAGTTTGAGATCGCTGTTTTTCATATTTACGGTATAAAAAGGGGTCAAAAATACGCTATTTTGGACTGTGAAATTTATTTATTCAAGTAATATTACTTATTTATGTATTTTATTCATTAATTAATAAATTTGTAATGTTTTTTTTTTTTTATATTATACACGTACGCCATAGACGGAGCGCCTTAAATGACTATATTTATTTATTAATTTTTTTAATTAATTAATTTTTTTTTATTTTTTTTTTATACTACGGACATGTAGGCACGCGGCGATACCACACATGTGTATGTTGTTGTAATATACAGTATTTTATGTATTATTATTTTATTTATAGATTTTAATTTTTTATCATTACCATTATGATATTTTTCTTTTCTTTTTCTTTTTTTTTTTTTATTATTAATTTTTATTTTTTATTTATTTATTTTATGATGGGGAAAAGGGGGGTGATCAAACGTGTAAAATTGCAAGGGTTAAAAGATCTTTATTAACTTAACTATTCAAATACTTCAACAGTTTTTTTTTTTTTTTTTTGCAATGCTATAGCTCCCCTAGGAGCTATAACACTGCACACACTGAACCTGACACCGATCACTTGCCATGTAGTAACATGGCAATGATCGGTGTTATCAATGATTGATTGCTCAAGCCTGAATTTCAGGCTTGGAGCAATCAATTGAGGAGCGGACGCACAGGAGGCAGGTGAGTGACCCTCCTGCTGCGTCCCAGCTGATCGGGACATCGCGATTTTATCGCGATGGTCCCGATCAGCCCGCTGAGCAGCCGGGATGCGTTCAATTACATTTTCAGACGCGGCGATGACTTTGATCGCCGCGTCTGAAAAGGTGATGGCGGACATCTGCCAGATCGGCGATGTCCGGCATTATCAGGGGTCCTGGTCGCTAATAGCAACTGGGACCCAACAGCTATAATGCGCGCTCACTATGTGAGCGCGGATTATAGCTGGGGACGCGCAAATGGACGTTAATAAACGTCCATTTGCGCAAACGTTAAAGGGGGTTAAAACAGCAGCAGCCACCCAGGGGCCGCCACCTCCAGAGCGGAGGGGACAAACAGGCGGGAGGGGGGGGGGGGGGGTTATGGTAAGGACCGCAACAGGGGGGGGGGGGGGGGGGAGGCAGACAAAGGGGACCGCAACAGGGGGGAAAAAAAAGAGACGGACGGGGCAAGTAGGTAATCAGAGCCTGCTCCAGGAGCACCCAGGAGAGAGGGATCAAAGTACAGGCAGGGGAGAGGGCAAAAGAACGGGACAGGGCTCAAAGGGATTACAGTGGGAAAGGAGGGCAGGACTGATAAGAGGTCCGCCAGCCTCCTGAACCCGCCAAGGGCGCAACAGGAGGGGAGGCCAGCTCAGCCACAAGCGAGCATGCCAGCCCTCACCCTCCTGCTCCATCCAGGCCACAAATAAGGGGCAGTAACATACCAGCCAGCAGTCAAAACTCCGGGTCCTGGGCAGATTGAGGGGGGAAGGGAGGCACCACAGCTATAAATACCCAGGGGAGGGCCCCTGAAAGCCCGGGAAACTATTACACCCCTGATTGGTGCACTCCTTCCCCCCCACCCATGGGACATACCACTATAGTTAGCAACAAGTTTTTACAGGCGGGGGAGGGGGCTAAAAAAACATTGCCCGTATATTTCTTAACCCCTTAACTGCTCACCAGTCAGGGGGCAAGCTAGTTATGCACAGCTTGCCCCTCCAAACTGTGGACCTCCAGATGTTGCAAAACTACAACTCCCAGCATGCCCAGACAGCAAACAGCCTGTGTGGGCATGCTAGGAGTTGTAGTTTTGCAAGATCTAGAGGGCAGTATAGAGATCACTGTGCAGTGGTCTCTAAACTGCAGACCTCCAGCTGTTGCAAAACTACAAATTCCAGCATGCCCACACAGCAAACAGCTGTCTGGGCATGCTGGGAGTTGTAGTTTTGCAACATCTGGAGGGCTACAGTCTAGAGACCACTATAGTGGTCTCAGACTGTAGCCCTCTAGATGTTGCTAGGCAACTACTCACCGGCTTCCGTCGCATCCGGGAGCCGTCCTCTTCTGCCGCACGCCGCCGCAGATCTCCGTCGCCGACCGCCGATCCCCGTCGCTCCACTGCCTTCGGAGGGGTAAGTGGACTCCGGCGCCGCTCCTCTTCATTTTCCCCGTTCTGCCCCGCCTATTGTGGGAGGGCAGGACGGGGAATACGAAAGTAAACCCCTCCGCCCCAGATTTGCTATTGGTGGTCGCGTCTAGACCACCAATAGCAGAGATAGGAGGGGTGGCAACTCTGCCACCTCACTCCTATCGCTACAGGGGGATCGTGGGTGTCTTAGACACCCGCGATCCCCCTTACATTCCGGGTCACCGGGTCACCATAGACCCGTAATGACCCGGAATCGGCGCAAATCGCAAGTGTGAATTCACTTGCGATTTGCGCCGATCGCCAACATGGGGGGGTCTAATGACCCCCCTGGGCATTTCCACGGGGTGCCTGCTGATAGATATCAGCAGTCACCCCGGCCCGGTCCCCGCCCGGCGCGCTGCGGGGGCCGAAATTCCCACAGGCGTATGGATACGCCCTTCGTCCTTAAGTACCAGGACGCAAGGGCGTATGCATACGCCCTTCGTCCCCAACAGGTTAAAGGGGTACTCCACTGGAAAACGTTTTTTTTTTTTTTTAAATCAACTGGTGCCAGAAGATTAAACAGATTTGTAAATTACTTCTATTAAAAAATCCCAATCCTTCCAGTACTTATCAGCTGCTGTATGCTCCACAGAAAGTTCTTTTCTTTTTGAATTTCCTTTCTGCCTGACCACAGTGCTCTCTGCTGAAACCTCTGTCCATGTCAAGAACTGTCCAGAGTAGTATAGGTTTGCTATGGGGATTTGCTCCTACTCTGGACAGATCCTAAAATTGACAGAGGTGTCAGCAGAGAGCACTGTGGTCAGACAGAAAGGAAATTCTAAAAGAAAAGAACTTCCTGTGTATTATAAGTACTGGAAGGATTGGGATTTTTTAATAGAAGTAATTTACAAATCTGTTTAACTTTATGACACCAGTTGATTTTAAAGAAAATGTTTTCCAGTGGAGTACCCCTTTAAGTAATAAAACCCCTAATATACCCCTCTACACAGATAAATGACTGCCACCAGCCTAAAACCGGGCAGCACCTGTACTCAGCAAATACTATGGAATCTAACTAATGGCTTATACCAGTGGTCTCAAACTGTGATCCTCCAGATGTTGCAAAACTTCAGCTCCCAGCATGCCCAGAGAGCCGTAGGCTGGGACCTTTGGGAAGTCAGGCAGGGCCTAGATTGTCCTATTAGACTAGTGGTCTGAAACTGTGGACCTCCAGATGTTGCAAAGCTTCAGCTCCCAGCATGCCTGGACAGCCAACGGCTGTCCGGGCATGCTGGGAGTTGAAGTTTTGCAACATCTGGAGGACCACAATTTGAGACCACTGGCTTATACCATTGGGGGAAAAATATATTTAATACGGTACTCCGGTGGAAAACTTTTTTTTAATCAACTGGTGCCCGAAAGTTAAACAGATTTGTAAATTATTTCTATAAAAAATTCTTAAACCTTCCAGTACTTATTAGCTGCTGAATACTACAGAGGAAATTCTTTTCTTTTTGGAACACAGAGCTCTCTGCTGACAGCTCTCTGCTGACACCCATTTTTAAATCAACTGGTGCCAGAAAGTTAAACAGATTTGTAAATCACTTCTATTAAAAAATCTTAATCCTTCCAATACTTATTAGGGGCTGTATACTAAAGAGAAATCCAAAAAAGAAATGCATTTCCTCTGATGTCACGACCACAGTGCTCTCTGCTGACCTCTGCTGTCCCTTTTAGGAACTGTCCAGGGCAGCATATGTTTGCTATGGGTGATTTTCTCCTGCTCCTAAAATGGACAGCAGAGGTCAGCAGAGAGCACTGTGGTCATGACATCAGAGGAAATGCATTTCTTTTTTTGATTTCTATTTGGTATACAGCCCCTAAAAAGTACTGGAAGGATTAAGATTATTTAATAGAAGTGATTTACAAATCTGTTTAACTTTCTGGCACCAGTTGATTAAAAAAGAAAAGTTTTCCACGGGAGTGCCCATTTAAGAACTGTCCAGAGTAGGAGAAAATCCCCATAGAAAACATATGCTGCTCCGGGCAGTTCCTAAAATGGACAGATATGTCAGCAGAGAGCACTGTGGTCACGATGTCAGCAGAGAGCTCTGTGTTCCAAAAAGAAAAGAATTTCCTCTGTAGTATTCAGCAGCTAATAAGTACTGGAAGGATTAAGATTTTTTAATAGAAGTAATTTACAAATATGTTTAACTTTCTAGCACCAGTTGATAAAAAAAATAAATAAATAAAGTTTTCCACCGGAGTACCCCTTTAATGTTTTTTTTTTTTTTCATTGCGCGTTAAAGAGCGTGACCGAAATGACAAGCGGGATCTCTCCCGGAAAGAAAAAAAAAAAAGAGATGTAACGCGGCAATATAGGCCAAATGTCTCTTGTATAAGAGCCGACTCCGATCCGGGCCCTCGCAGGGGTTAAAGCGCACGGCTTACAACCTTATTACATTTAGAATTTCATATAGAAATAAACTACTCAGCAACCTGAAAGCGTTTGCGGTCGCCGACCATCTGTCCATCACGCTATTAATATATTTCTAAACTTCGGGAGCCGGGGCAGGTGGTCGGGGTATATTCCATAATAAGATTTATTAAGGCAATAAATAATGTTTATTGAGCAAAAAGTGGAGGGAGGAAAAAAAACAATAAATGCTGATAAGAAAGAAAAAAAAGCCTTCGGGCTGCGGGAGATCAGTATTAGATTGTGTGCCGCCCGGTGAAGTATGACTGCACTGATGGGGGGGCGGCCATGATGGATGGGGGGGGTGGCCATGATGGAGGGGGGGGCGGCCATGATGGAGGGGGGGGCGGCCATGATGGAGGGGGGGGCGGCCATGATGGAGGGGGGGCGGCCATGATGGAGGGGGGGGGCGGCCATGATGGAGGGGGGGGGGCGGCCATGATGGAGGGGGGGGGGGGCGGCCATGATGGAGGGGGGGGGCGGCCATGATGGAGGAGGGGGCGGCCATGATGGGGGGGAGCGGCCATGATGGAGGGGGGGCGGCCATGATGGAGGGGGTGTGGGCGGCCATGATGGTGGGGGGGGCGGCCATGATGGTGGGGGGGGGGCGGCCATGATGGAGGGGGGGGTGGGCGGCCATGATGGTGGGGGGGGGCGGCCATGATGGTGGGGGGGGGCGGCCATGATTGAGGGGGGGGGGCGGCCATGATGGAGGGGGGGGGGGGCGGCCATGATGGAGGGGGGCCGCCATCCATAGTGTGGTCTTTGGGGGCTGGTAGAATGAATGGCTGCCAGGTCTGGGCACCCGAATGAGCCGCCAAAGTGTGATCGCCATCGGGGGGGATCTGAGTGGGTCATGGTGGTAGAGCCTGAGGTTCCAGGCAGGGACAGAATAAAGGAGGGGGAGACCCCTGGGCAAATGCTCTAGCGGGGGAACTCCATAGTAAAAAAAGAAAATGTTTTTTTTTCTCTTTTTATATTTCTCTATACCACTTGAAGCACTCCAGTTTTTTGAGCCCTCATACAGCACTATGTATATATATATTTATATTTCGGAATAGGGTCACTTACACCTCCCCTCCAGCTCTATCTGTATACTGTGGCAATCTCTATGCGATTAGGATATATAGTAATTATACACCTCCCCTCCAGCTTTATCTGTATACTGCTGCTGCTATCTCTATGGGATCAGGATATGTAGTAAGTATACACCTCCCCTGCATCTCTATCTGTATACTGCTGCTATGTCTATGAAATCAGGATATATAGTAATTATATATCTCCCCTGCAGCTCTATCTGTATACTGCTGCTATGTCTATGAAATCAGGATATATATTAGTTATACATCTCCCATCCAGCTCTATCTGTATACTGTTGCTGGTATCTCTATGCGATCAGGATATATAGTAATTATAAACCTCCCCTCCAGCTCTATCTGTATACTGCTTCTATCTTTATGGGGTCTGTATATATAGTAATTATACACCTCTTCTTCAGCTCTATCTGTATACTGCTGCTGCTATCCTTATGGGATTAGGATATATAGTAGTTATACACTTCCACTCCAGCGCTATCTGTATATTGCTGCTGCTATCTCTATGGAATCAGGATACATATTAGTTATACCCCTCCCCCTCCAGCTCTATCTGTATACTGCTTCTGCAATCTCTATAGGATAAGGATATATAGTAGTCATACACCTACCCTCCCAGCTCTATCTGTATACTGCTGCTGTCTCTATAGGATCAGGATATATAGTAGTTATTCCCCACCCCCTCCAGCTCTATCTGTATACTGCTTCTGCTATCTCTATAGGATAAGTATATAGAGTAGTCATACACCCCCCCCCTCCAGCTCTATCTGTATACTGCTGCTATCCTAATAGGATCAGGATATATAGAAGTTATACAACTCTCCTGAGGTTGTGTTCACACGTTGCATCTTTTCCGGGATTTTTTTGTTTTTTCCACGTTTGTTCCCTAAATCGCTGCAAAAATGCTGCTATTTACTGCAATTGCACAAACTTCTGTATAAACATGTAATTTTTACATCCTCTCTCCTCTCTCTCGTCATGGTAAATGTCAGCACATCATGAGAAAATCATTTCTGTTCTGAAATAGACTCAGGATGACTGAAAACTCCCATCCCTGCCCCATCAGCCAGAAGAGGTAAGCACAAGGCATACACAAGAACCTCTACATTATTAATAACTAATAATAGCCTATGCTGCACTATATAAGCCGAGACTTTGTGTTCTGTCTGCGATGATAAGGGGGAGGCTGTTGGAAAGTGATCTGCACAGAATTACAGTGAGAGGGCACCAGTAGATAGAAAAAACTATGGATGATGCTCACAGCCCAGTCTCCCCCTCCCTATGGAATGACTTTTGCAAAGGTCACAGAGCATGTCCAGTTATGTTTCCCATTTATGTGGGAAGCTCATGTCTATTGTTACCTATGTCCATGGGGATTGCTGTAAAGCATCTCTCTAAATGCTGTAAAAACAGTTTTGACAAGATGGTAGCCCCCTCATAATGATGTATAAAAAAAAAATGAAATAAAACAAATTAGTGTTTTAAAATAAAGTGAAAATAAAATTTAGTTGATACATCCCCTTTGAAGGGGTAGTCTAAATTGTTCTGGGGAAAACTGGTGCCAGAAAGTTATACAGATTTGTAAATTACTTCTATTTAAAAATTGTAATTCTTCCAGTACTTATCAGCTGCTGTATGCTACAGAGGAAGTTGTGTAGTTCTTTCCAGTCTGACCACAGTGCTCTCTGCTTCCACCTCTGTCCGTGTCTGGAACTGTCCAGAGTATTTGCAAATCCCCAAAGCAAACCTCTCCTGCTCTAGACAGTTCCTGACATGGACAGAGGTGTCAGCAGAGAGCACTGTGGTCAGACTGGAAACAACTACACAACTTCCTGTGGAGCATACAGCAGCTGATAAGTACTGGAAGGATTACGATTTTTATATTGAAGTAATTTACAAATCTGTATAACTTTCTGGGACCAGTTGATTTGAATACATTTGTTTTTCCTCCAGAATACTCATTGAACTTAGGAGACAACGAGCACCTACATAATGAGACCAACAAGTCTATGTCTGCACTGTCTAGTATATGTTTGCTCTGTCTAGTCTAAGTTTAGACATACTGTAATTTCGCCTTATTTAGGCAAAGATGATGCAACACATTTTTTTTTCTAACATGGCATCTAAATTAAAGCAATGCCCTCTTCCCATTCCATGTATTTTTGTCACATTATGCATAATCATAAATGTTTTCAAATCAACTGGCGTCAAAAATTTAAAAAGATTTGTAAATTACTTCTATTTAAAAATCGTAATCCTTCCAGTACTTATCAGCTGCTGTATGCTCCACATGTGTAGTTCCTTCCAGTCTGACCACAGTGCTCTCTGCTGCCACCTCTGTCCATGTCAGGAACTGTCCAGAGCAGGAGAGGTTTGCTATGGGGATTTGCTCCTGCTCTGGACAGTTTCTGACACAGACAGAGGTGTCAGCAGAGAGCACTGCGGTCAGACTGGAAAGAAATACACAACTTCCTCTGGAGCACACAGCAGCTGATAAGTACTGGAAGGGTTAAGATTTTTTTTTTACAGAAGTCATTTACAAATCTGTTTAACTTTCTGGAGCCAGTTGATATGAAAAAAAATTTGTCAGTGCTCTCTGCTGACACCTCTGTCCATGTCAGGAACTGACCGGAGCAGGAGACATTTGCTATGGGGATTTGCTCCTACTCTGGACAGTTCCTGATATGGACAGCAGAGAGCACTGTGGTCAGACTGGAAAGAACTACACAACTTTCTCTGGAGCATACAGCAGCTGATAAGTACTGGAAGGATTAGGATTACAAATCTGTATAACTTTCTGGCACCAGTTGATTTAAAAAATAAAATAAAAATAGTTTTCCACCGGAGTACCCCTTTAAATCCAACCCACTGGTTTCTATGAGCTGAAAATGATAATTTAAAAACATGAAATGCGCATAAACATGGATATAAAGAGACCTGTGAATAAACCATTTAAATATATTAGCACCATTTTTATAATTAAATTAATATGGATTCGTAATATGGAAATTTCTACTCATTTCCCAGAGCAGTAATCCCACCCTGCGGCCCTCTAGCTGCTGCAAAACTACAACTCTCAGCATCCATACATTGGGCAAATTGTTCTATATCAGTGATTTCCAGCCAGTGGCTCTCCGGCTTTTGTACAACTACAACCTCTAGCACGGTGTTTGTCAAACAGTGTGTCTCCAGCTGTTGCAAAACGACAACTCCCAGCATGCTCGGACAGCCGAAGGCTGTCCGAGCATGCTGGGAGTTGTAGTTTTGCAACAGCTGGAGACTCACTTTTAGAAAAACACTGTTTTAGTATTCTGCAGCAAAGTTTCAAATTGCACTATGGCACTGTTCAACAAGCTCTCACGCCATTGCAAAACTACAACTCCCAGCATGCCCTTACAGTCTGTGACAAATTGGCAAAAAAAAATGACAACTCCTGCTATTGCAAAACTACAACTTCCAGGATCCTGCAGAAAATTGCACTATGGCATTTATCTCCAACCTGTTTCTCTTAAAGGGGTACTCCCGTGGAAAACTTTTTTTTTTTTTTTTTTTAATCAACTGGTGCCAGAAAGTTAAACAGATTTGTAAATCACTACTATTAAAAAATCTTAATCCTTCCAGTACTTTTTAGGGGCT
The DNA here is from genome assembly GCF_029499605.1 of Hyla sarda. NCBI lineage: Eukaryota > Metazoa > Chordata > Amphibia > Anura > Hylidae > Hyla > Hyla sarda. The sequence continues at coordinate 219,809,495 of NC_079195.1, forward strand.
GTATCCTAAAGAGAACTCCAAAAAAAGAAATGCATTTCCTCTGATATCATGATCACAGTGCTCTCTGCTGACCTCTGCTGTCCATTTTAGGAACTGTCCAGAGCAGCATATGTTTGCTATAGGGATTTTCTCCTGCTCTGGATAGTTCCTAAAATATACAGCAGAGGTCAGCAGAGAGCACTGTGGTCATGACATCAGAGGAAATGCATTTCTTTTTTGGATTTCTCTTTAGGATACAGCCCCTAACATGGACAGAGGTGTCAGCAGAGAGCACTGTGATCAGACAGAAAAAGAAATCCAAAAAGAAAAGAACTTCCTGTGGAGCATGCAGCAGCTGATAAGTACTGGAAGGATTAAGATTTTTAATAGAAGTAATTTACAATTATGTATAACTTTCTGGTACCAGTTAATAAAAAATAAAAAAATTCCACTGGAGTACCCCTTTAAGGGTGCGTTCACACGCTATTTGTTTTTGCTGGTTTTCCGCTGCGTATTTGAAAGTGGGCGGGCTCTTCTCGGCTGTCCGTAGCAGATTTTGCGCGGCAGAATTTACGCTGCGGAAAATCCGCCGCAGTCCCTACTGACTTCAATGGGGCTTGCGGCGGATTTTCCGCAGTGTAAATTCCTCCGTGGAAAATCTGCTGCGGACAGCCGAGAAGAGCCTGCCCCCGTTCAAAAACAAAATAGCGTGTGAACGCACCCTTAGCATGACCTAACAACTGCTACATAACTGTCAAGCCACAGGTCGGAGATCACCGACACTTTTTTTCACGCGCAAACATCAAATTCCAGCACAAATTTCCCAAAAAAGCGCGAGCCTCTAATCCGTCCCCAAACACTTGTTGTCGTTTTTCGATTTTTACAAAACTGCATTTCTGTAAGTGTAAATACCTCATTAGATGTGATTGAGGTCCATTTGGTTACTGAAACAATCTCCAGAGTCCTTCCCGGGAAACACAACATTGTTAACGAAACCCGATGTAAATAAGAAATAAAAATGTAGCAAAAAAAAAATAAAAAAATTAAATAAAAAATAAAAATCGCTTTGACTGGAGCAAATACTAATGTTATAGCTGTAAAAATCCCCAGAGCTGCGTCTCATTTAGCCAGACCGTATAAAAATCCCAGAAATGAACTACAAGTGAATTAACATCTCACCACTGTGCTTAATCATAGGCTGCTAATACTCATTTTCGGGATAATTCCCAAATAATGATACCTCTGACAATTTCAAGGGTGCTTACCTTAATTATGAACTTTTGCTTTATGTAAAGAGCATGTCAGGAGTAATTACTTATCTTGTTAGTATTTCTGAGCGAGGCTGCGATCAACCGCATGGCGCGAGACTGGAATATTTAGAAAATGCTGCCTTCGTCTCTATATAAAGGTTGTTTTATTTGGCGCAATGCCGAAAAAAATAATGATCTGTGGTTTCTGTTAACAATTATTCTCCCTACGAGGTGTCGGAATCAGATGTTTTAATATCTTAAAGGGGTACTCCACTGCCCCGGCGTTCGGAACATTTTGTCTGGGTGCGGGCTGATGTCATGGCCACGCCACTCGTGATGTCACGCCCCGGCCCCTCAATGCAAGTCTATGGGAGGGGGCGTGGCAGGCGCCACGCCCCCTCCCATAGACTTGCATTGAGGAGCCGAGGCATGGCGTCACGAGTGGCGTGGCCGTGACGTCGCGACGCCCGCACCCAGTGTTCGGATCAAAACTGAAAGCGAAGCTCCACCCATACTTAAGGGAGTACTCCGGTGAAAACCTTTTTTTCTTTTAAATCAACTGGTGGCAGAAAGTTAAACATATTTGTAAATTACTTCTATTAAAAAAATCTTAATCCTTCCTGTACTTATTAGCTGCTGAATACTACAGAGGAAATTCTTTTCTTTTTTGAATGCTCTCTGATGACATCACGAGCACAGTTCTCTCTGCTGACGTCATTATAATAAAAATAACACTTTATTTACTGTAGTCCTTAGTGGGATTTGAACCCAAGTCCCCAGCACTGCAAGGCAGAAGTGTTAACCACTGAGCCACCATGCTGCCCTTAGCATTCATCTGCTATGCATGGTTGCTAATATGGACAGAGATGTCAACAGAGAGCACTGTGCTCGTGATGTCATCAGTGTTCCAAAAAGAAAGGAATTTCCTCTGTAGCATTCAGCAGCTAATAAGTACTGGAAGGATTAAGATTTTTTAATAGAAGTAATTTACGAATATGTTTAACTTTCTGCCACCAGTTGAAAAGGTTTTCACCGGAGTACCCCTTTAAAGAAGCACCCATTTTAGCAGATGTGGCAGGTGTGAGTTTTCTGCCATCTTGAATTTATTTCAGAACATGAGATTTTGCCATACTGCCTACACTTCCTGTGAAGCCTCTGACTTTGGAGAAAGAGGGAGTGGAGTCTTATCACTGCAGTTCACTTAATGAGACCAACCTCATCCCCTGGCTAGACTCTAACTGCTGAGACTCAGTTCACATTATGCGCAGTTTTTATGCATTTTCTTAATTCAAAGTGCGGTTTTTGGCTAAATATTATCACGAGAAAAAAGAGATTTGACCTATAATCACAACTGAGATGTTTTATAAAGATTTGAAGCCTTCAGGCTGTTTATATTTACATGTTTTCACATCATTTTGACACTGTTTTTATGCCATGATCAGGAATTTAATACATTGCTTAAAATATACTGCTAGGGTAGCTTAAAAAAAAAGCATTAAAAAAAAACCCTGTTAAAAAATTATATCCACCCGTGTATAGAATTTTTTTTCTCAAGGGGTATTTTTATTTACATTTTTTTAATGCTCTTTTTTTTTTTTAGCTACCCTAGCAGTATATTTCAAGCAATCTATGACATCGATGCTCTATCCATACAGCCTATAGGCTGACACCGAGTTTTACCATATCTCAAATAACAAATATAAAAAATAGGCCAAAAAAAATAACAAATAAAAATAAAAAAACAACAAAAAAACATGTGGAATAGTCTGATCTATTAAATCATCACATTCCTGAAAAAAATTCAAATCAACTGGTGCCAGAAAGTTATAGGGGGACATTTATCAAAGCATTTAGTAGCTTAAAATTGTCGCAAAAAAGTCACATTATTGATAAATGTCCCCCATAGTGGTTTGTAAATTACTTCTATATAAAAATCTTAATCCTTCCAGTACTTATTAGCTGCTGTGTGCTCCAGAGGAAGTTGTGGAGTTCTTTCCAGTCTGACCACAGTGCTCTCTGCTGACACCTCTGTCCGTGTCAGGAACTGTCCAGAGCAGGAGCAAATCCCAGTAGGAAACCTATTCTGCTCTGGACAGTTCCTGACACGGATAGCAGAGGTGTCAGCAGAGAGCACTGTGGTCAGACTGGAAAGAACTACACAACTTCCTCTGTAGTATACAAGATACTTTAATAGAATTAATTGAAAAATCTGTATAACTTTCTGGGACCAGTTGATAAAAAAAAAAAAAAAAAAAAAAAAAGATTCCTCTGAAGTACCCCTTTAATGTATTTTAGATAAAAATTCACCAAATTTTAGTGCATTTTACCCCAATGTTTATCAAAACCTGTGTAAAGGAAGAGTGGTACAGTTGCCCATAGTAACCAGATTGCTTCTTTCATTTTTCAGAGGCCTTGTTGAAAATGAAAGAAGCGATCTGATTGGTTGCTATGTTAAAAATGAAAGAAGCGATCTGATTGGTTGCTATGTTAAAAATGAAAGAAGCGATCTGATTGGTTGCTATGTTAAAAATGAAAGAAGCGATCTGATTGGTTGCTATGTTAAAAATGAAAGAAGCGATCTGATTGGTTGCTATGTTAAAAATGAAAGAAGCGATCTGATTGGTTGCTATGGATAACTTCACCACTCTTCCTCTACACAGGTTTTGATAAATCTCTCCCAAGGAAAACAGATGTTAGTAAATCTACCCTGCTGTTTTTCAGGGGTCTGCTAAGTCCTAGAAAACGCCACCTTAGTGCCCCCTGCTTATAACCATGCTGCGGCCTCGTTGGCTCTTACACATTGATATGTGCGGATTGAACCACTGAGGGTGACAGGTTCAAAACCTCCATTATTTCCAGCGTCCTCCTTTTTATCTCGAGTTCAGAGCTCTCTAAGATTTAAAGGGCCAGTGCACCGCTAATTGGTGCCTGGCCCAATCAGTGTAATTAGCTCACCTGCTCCAGGCCTATATTACCTCACTTCCCCTTCCCTGCATTGCCGGATCTTGTTGCCTTGTGCCTAGTGAAAGCGTTTCTGTGATTGCCTTACCAGAGTTACCAGACCTTCTGCCGTCACCCTTGACTACGAAACTTGCCGCCTGCCTTGACCTTCTGCTACCTCCGTCTAGTCCTTCTGTCCCACGCCACTCTCAGCAGTCAGCGAGGTTGAGCTGTTACCGGTGGATATGACCTGGTTGCTACCGCCGCAGCAAGACCATCCCGCTTTGCGGCGGGCTCTGGTGAATGATTTCCATATACAGTGAAATAGTAAGAAAATAAAGATTAAAAAAAAGAGGGAGGAAAAAGAAAAAGAGAAAAATAAGAGAGAAAGGAAAAGAAAAGGGAAAAAGAGAAAAAATAAAACCCGTAACTTGTCTAATTGTCGAAAATTCAGCGTTTTTTAACTGGTGTGTTGTGGCACATCCATAGGTGTTCCGCAGAGCCGATGGCACTTGCTTATACGCGGCACCCTGTCTGTGACCCAGTTCCTTGTAAAAATGTAGCTCTGTTTCCGTAATCCTGCGTCCCTGTTCTGTCTGGACGGCTTGCCCATACACAACATGGCGTCCTATGGAGGAGCATGAGATACACGTCACTCTGGGGTCTCCATTGCACCTGCTCTCCTTTCGTAACGCGCGGTAGGAAGCAGAGTCACGCGTATTCTCCCATGCTCCTCCATAGGATGCCATCTTCTGAACGGGGAAGGCGTCCGACCAGCACACAGCCGCTGGGGAGCGGAGCTACAATGAATGGAGTGATCTGATTGGTTGCTTTGGGCAACTGGTCAACTTTTCCTCAGCACAGGTCTTGATGAATCTCCCCCTTTGGGGGAGATTCATCAAGACCTGTGCTGAGGAAAAGTTGACCAGTTGCCCATAGCAACCAATCAGATCGCTTCTTTCATTTTTTTCAGCGGCCTTTTCAAAAATAAAAGAAACAATCTGATTGGTTGCGATGGGCAACTGGTCAACATTTCCTCTGCACAAGTTTTGATGAATCTTCCCCAAACTACCTACAGGGGATCGGCGTGGGAATCGGCGCACAATTGGCTTTCTTCAGTGGTGCGGTTTATAATAATTGCCAAGCCAGTTGCCCATATAAAATAACTTTTAGCAGCCACTTTATGTGCCACATCTGACTGGCCGCAGCCTTGGTCTCCATTGTGGACCTACTGTTCTGTAAGTAACGTGTGCTGGATACACATGCTGCCTTGTGACACCATAATAATAGATTTCTCGCAGGTATGGACATTGCTGGTATGGGAACCCTCTACGCCAATCTGTGCGCTGGACATTGTGAGACAGTGAGTTCATGTGACTATTCATCATTTTGTATTATACATGTGTGGTGTCCATGTACCGTATTGCATACCGTACCTAGTGTGGTGGTCCCCAAAGTCAGAGTAACTACGATCAGATAGGGTCCCCCAGGTGGAACAGCCCCTAGTCGCCACTTCTCTACTCTAATTCTACAATGTTGATACATGTATATATTTAGTAATAATGTATATTTAATATAATGTATAGTACTTACCTTGTATAGCGTCGCAGGACCTTCAGTCATGTGACTATGTTATTATCCTCTATGGTATGTTGGAGGACCTTTGGAGGCCCTTGTGTCACATGTTACCGATAATACTTTGTAATGGTGATTGACATCAGTATTGGACCAATTAGCATTAGTCCAGCCCATATAAGGGAGCTGTAGCCAATTATCGCTCTCTTGGGTTGCTGCTCTCGTGGATGCCGGACTAGCAGGACGGATCTGCGCAACTTGCAAAGACACGCTAGGCCTGAAAACCTACCGGCCTCAGTGGAACTAAACCGTGAGTTCTAATCTAATCCCCGCTAAAGCTAGCGTGACTACTGGACCACAACTAATTCCCCTAAATCCAGTGGAACAACGCATATTATCCTAAAGACTCTAAATTGCTAAAGTCCCAACCTTTGTCAATCTCCAAAGAAAGCTTGCATGTATAGCAACTGTTCCGGTTATGAAGCTTGCATAAAATCTTCAGTAAAAGTTACAACTGTTTCAGCAAACTCTCCGGTTGTGGACATTGCATTATTATCTTCCTCCCTATCGCTCTTGGGAAGGGTGGCGGCAGGACAAGCATTACTGGGGAGCTCTCACCCTGGCGTCACGAATAGCAAGGGTTAACAAGCACCCTTTAGTCACCGCACAGCTACACTCCCCATACCCTACTCCCCCAGGCTATCACATAAGAGTAATATAAAAACTCTTGGTGGACATGTCCTCCAACCATCTCGTTTCATACCCACTGTGACTATACCCGGCACTAACATCCTCTATTCTGTCCTTCTATCTCCTGCAGATCCTCTTTGTCCCTGTCCTGGTAATGGTAGTTACCTAACTGTATAGAAATAGGTAACCTAGGCTGCAGGGAGAGGGGTTAGAGTGAAAACACTGGGGGTTAGTATGTCTCTTTCCTTCCTATACTTCATTGTTCATAGGCTGTGTCCATTGAGTGCCATCACTTCCTAGTGGTGGTCAACTGGAGTATAGTGGTGGAACGTCCCTAGGTTGCCTAGGTTACTAACCCCCCCCCCCCTTTCTACGCTGAGGAAGCTTCCTGTCGAGCCTTTACACCTTCTGCATTGAGGGTTATTTTTATTCCTTTTGTTCACTTTTGTTTAGTTTCTATGTTTGTGTTTTATTATTATTGTGTAGCTCGGATTGTACTTTTGTTACCCCCATTGTAAATAAATAAATAAAAATTTATACCACTTTATGTCTTTGTGATGTTGATGTTTCTCACTCTGTTGTTGGAGTTTGTATTCTCTTTCTAGAGTGTTGCGGCTTTGTTTGAAAGTCTCAGCTGGTGGTTGAGAGTGAAAGCTGAAGACGGACATACCGTACAGTAGGGATGTCCCGATACTGGTATCGTTATCGGGACCGATACTGGACATTTGCACGAGTACTTGTACTCATACAAACGTCCCCGATACCTAATCCGATACTTGCTGGCGGGACCCCAGCCAGCAGGTATAACGGAGGTGTTGAGCTATGCAGTGCGCCCAGCAGCTAAGCGCGGTGATGTTCGGCATTAACCCTTTAGACGCCACAATCAAAGTTGATGGCCCAGAAATCTCAAAGAACTGGAAGACTTTTGTAAGGAAGAATGGGCAAAGATACCTCAAACAAGAATTGAAAGACTCTTGGCTGGCTACAAAAAGTGTTTTCAAGCTGTGATACTTGCCAAAGGGGGCAGTACAAGATAAAAGTGCCCAAACTTTTGCACACGCCATTTTTTTGTTTTCTGTTATTTTGAAAGTGTAAATGATGGAAATAAAATCTAACTTTTGTTGACATATTATAAGAATGTCTAATCTGTAATTTGATGCCTTTTGGAGATTTTTCCACCTTTCCTTGGCTTCTTTATGCACATTAATACACATTTTTACCTGGGGTGCCCAAACTTTTGATCCCCACTGTACTTGGGTTTATACTTGGGTTTATACTTGGGTTTTTAGTTGGGTTTAGAGTTGGGTTTAGAGTTGGATTTATAGTTGGGCTTATAGTTGGGTTTATAGTTGGGTTTATAGTTGGGTTTATAGTTGTCTTTATAGTTGGGTTTATAGTTGGGTTTATAGTTGGGTTTATAGTTGTCTTTATAGTTGGGCTTATAGTTGGGCTTATAGTTGGGTTTATAGTTGTCTTTATAGTTGGGCTTGTAGTTGGGTTTGTAGTTGGGTTTGTAGTTGGGTTTATAGTTGGGTTTATAGTTGTCTTTATAGTTGGGTTTATAGTTGGGTTTACAGTTGGGTTTACAGTTGGGTTTATAGTTGTCTTTATAGTTGGGTTTATAGTTGGGGTTTTAGTTGTCTTTATAGTTGGGTTTATAGTTGTCTTTATAGTTGGGTTTATAGTTGGGTTTATAGTTGGGGATATAGTTGGGTTTATAGTTGGGTTTATAGTTGTCTTTATAGTTGTCTTTATAGTTGGGCTTATAGTTGGGTTTATAGTTGGGTTTGTAGTTGGGTTTATAGTTGGGTTTATAATTGGGTTTATAGTTGGGTTTATAGTTGGGTTTATAGTTGGGTTTACAGTTGGGTTTACAGTTGGGTTTATAGTTGGGTTTATAGTTGGGGTTTTAGTTGTCTTTATAGTTGGGTTTATAGTTGTCTTTATAGTTGGGTTTATAGTTGGGTTTATAGTTGGGGATATAGTTGGGTTTATAGTTGGGTTTATAGTTGTCCTTATAGTTGTCTTTATAGTTGGGCTTATAGTTGGGTTTATAGTTGGGTTTGTAGTTGGGTTTATAGTTGGGTTTATAATTGGGTTTATAGTTGGGTTTATAGTTGGGTTTATAGTTGGGTTTACAGTTGGGTTTACAGTTGGGTTTATAGTTGGGTTTATAGTTGGGGTTTTAGTTGTCTTTATAGTTGGGTTTATAGTTGTCTTTATAGTTGGGTTTATAGTTGGGTTTATAGTTGGGGATATAGTTGGGTTTATAGTTGGGTTTATAGTTGTCTTTATAGTTGTCTTTATAGTTGGGTTTATAGTTGGGTTTCCATACACTTGTAGGTGGCCATGATTGCTAGACCATTTTACTGGAGGATATTAAAGCTATTGCATTATACTAACTACTCCAGTAAACATTCTTCTCTGTTATTTTTTTTGACAATTACAATCTTTCTGTCAGTCAGCGCTCAGGATTTATTACCATACAGATCCTCTGCTATCAGTGATATCTTAACATATGCATTATTTATGCAAAAACAGAGGAACGGTTTGACATTTGTCCTGCAAATATCTGCTACTTAATTATAAGTCTGCTCTGTGTGTTGCAAAATGCAAATTCCTGGCACTAACGTCTGTATATAATATAATGTGGCACAGTTTGAAGTTTGTCTAGGATTGCACAGTATGACTCCCCCACATTTGGGAAATCATTTAGTAGAATTATAGTCTTTGAGAGCTGAGCTACTTAAGAGCAAATCAGGTCAAAAAGGCATTAGAGATCATGATGAGAATACCGGGATAATTTATCAGTTCAGAAACTTAATACTACACTGCCAAATGCCAACAGTTCCATCAAACATTTGCATAAAACTTCCCTTTCACACAAATCAGATTGTTGCTCGTTTGCACTACACCCCGGCTGGAGGACACCGAATGAATCATTGACTGGTGCCAGATGGATCCGACAAGGACTTGTAAGTTGGTGGTACAAAACTATTGGGCTATTTTCACACGTAAGGAATTCCGCAGAAGAATTCTGATGGAAATAATGACAAACTTAAAGGGGTACTCCCGTGGTAACCTTTTTTTTTTTTTTTTTTTTTTAAATCAACTGGTGCCAGAAAGTTAAACAGATTTGTAAATCATTTCTAATAAAAAATCTTAATCCTTCCAGTACTTTTTAGGGGCTGTATACTAAAGAGAAATCCAAAAGAGAAATGCATTCCCTCTGATGTCATGACCACAGTGCTCTCTGCTGACCTCTGCTGTCCATTTTAGGAACTGTCCAGAGAAGGAGAAAATCCCCATAGCAAACATATGATGCTCTGGATAGTTCCTAAAATGGACAGCAGAGGTCAGCAGAGAGCACTGTGGTCATGACATCAGAGGAAATGCATTTCTTTTTTGTATTTCTCTTTAGTATACAACCCCTAAAAAGTACTGGAAGGATTAAAGGAGTAGTCCAGTAGTGAACAAGTGGTGAACAACTTATCCCCTATCCTAAGGATAGGGGATAAGTTGCAGATCGCGGGGGGTCCGACCGCTGGGGCCCCCCGCGATCTCCTGTACGGGGCCCCGGCAGCCCGTGCGAAGGGGGCGTGTCGACCCCCGCTCGAAGCGGCGGCCGACACATACAACTCTATGGCAGAGCTGGAGCGCTGCCTTCGGCAATCACCGGCTCTGTCATAGCGATGTATTGAGGGGGCGTGTCAGCCGCCGCTTCGTCGACACCCGATATCTGGCCGGAGAGCCTGGCCCCCGTACAGAGAGATCGCAGGGGGCCCCAGTGGTCGGACCCCCTGCGATCTCAAACTTATCCCCTATCCTTAGGATAGAGGATAAGTTTTTCACCACTGGACTACCCCTTTAAGATTTTTTATTAGAAGTGATTTACAAATCTGTTTAACTTTCTGGCACCAGTTGATTAAAAAAAGAAAAAAAGTTTTCCACGGGAGTACCCCTTTAAAAACACCTTTGTGGAGGTTTATTAAAACCTGTGTAGAAGAAGAGTGGTGCAGTTGCCCATAGCAACCAATCAGATTGCTTCTTTCAGTTTTCAGAGGCCTTTTTAAAAATGAAACAAGCGATCTGATTGGTTGCTATGGGCAACTGGCCAACTTTTCCTTAGCACAGGTCTTGATGAATCTCGCCCATTATGGTCAATTGGATTCAGTTATCCCATTCACACAGTGGAAATTCCACATTCTGCTAAATTTAAAGACCTGTTTTTAAATTTTGTGGAGTTGCAGACCAAATTCTGATGAACTCAATGGCGCTTGGAATTTTGAGATTTGAGCACACAGAAATTCCTCCAGAATTCTGCTGCAAGCTTTGCAGAACGGAATTTAAGCGGAATTGCGGAATTCCGTTGTGTGAACATAGCCTTAGGGCTCATTCACACTACTTGCATTGAGGGGGCGTGGCCATGACTTCACGAGCCTTCGGCACTCAACCCAATGCTCTAAACCAACGCCAGTGCAGCACGGAGATCGCGGGGGTCCCTAGCAGCGGGACCCCCGCGATCAGACATCTTATCCCCTATCCTTTTGTATAGAGGATAAGATGTATAGGGGCGGAGTACCCCTTTAATGAATGTTCATTCATTCATTTCAGAGCATTCCTAGTGCCAGTTTGTTTTTCCGGTGTCGGCTTCAGAGAGCATCTCCCCCCAGAATATGTTGTTTTAATGTTTCCGTAGTGTGAATGAGCCCTTATAGAAGGGTCGCACTTTGTGCAGCGTGGAAATTTACCGTGTTGTATTTTGATCACTCTAGTTGGTAAAACAAAAGTACATCATTGACAACTAAATGTGCGCAAAAATAGTGAGCGGTTTATCGGTGGCCAGAGAATGACAGATGTTGTGGGTCTTAACCTCTAGACCGGCGGTCTCCAAACTGTGAAAACTACAACTCCCAGCATGTCCCAGTGATCAAACCCCCTGCAATCAGACATTTATCCCCTTTCTTCGGATAGAGAATAAGTGACTTTTTGCTGCCCAACCCCTTCAAGTTTTCCACAACTTTATTTATATCACTGTAAGAAAACGAAAAACAAAACATAGATGCTTAAAAAAAAAAGCATTTTTTGGGGGGCTAAAACATTGCAGCCAGATGTTAACTGGGAGCCAATAGGGAAATGTAAAAACGCCAGATCCACATGACTTTTTATTTTTTTTTTTTTTTTTCGGGGGGGGGGGGGGGGGGATCTCTCCTTCACCCTATAGTGGCATTTTTAGGCTCAGTGGCAGTTGTTCAAAATGGCAGCACACTCTCTGGATATTGTTTTTTTTCCCCAAGAAACTGTAGCATTTTCCTCCCATAGACTTCTGTAGGTGGAAAACAAATACCATAAATATGTTGTGTGTGTAAATTTGCATTTTTCCTGTTGTTTTTCTCCCCAATTCAATAAAAATACTTAAAGGGGTACTCCGGTGGAAAACATTATTTTTTTTTTTCAAATCAGCTGGTGCTAGAAAGTTAAACAGATTTGTAAATTACTTCTATAGAAAAATATTAATCCTTCCAGTACTTATCGGCTGCTGTATTTTCTACAGGAAGCTGAATTGTTCCTTTCTGTCTGACCACAGTGATCTCTGCTGACACTTCTGTCCATGTCAGGAACTGTCCAGAGCAAGATAAGTTTGCTATGGGGATTTGCTCCTTACTCTGGACAGTTCCTCACATGGACAGAGGTGTCAGCAGAGAGCACTGTGGTCACACTGGAAAGAGCAATTCAGCTTCCTCTGGAGCATACAGCAGCTGTCAAATACTTGAAGGATTAAGATTTTTTTTAAGTAATTTGTTTAACTTTCTGACACCAGTTGATTTGAATTTTTTTTCTCTCTCGAGAGTACCCCTTTAAGTCACAAATTGTGAGTACCTATTTAAGTCAAAAGATGAAAGAATCACATGACTTGTACAGAAGAAAACGCGGGGATAAAATGCTGAATAAAAACTGCCAAGACTTGCCTTGACAAGTTGAGATTGATTGAACGTTAGCTTTGCTTTTGCCCTCTTACAATAGGATATGGTGAACTTTCTAAGTTTAAACCTAAAATATCAATGATTCAGTTCCTAATATAGGTACTAGTGACACAAACGATGATTCTTTACTTTTTATTTTATTTAATTTTTTTTATTTTTTTTATTATTTTTTATTTCTCTATTTCTCTCTTTCTCTCTCTTTTTTCTTTATTGTTTATGTTTTGATTACTTGTTATGAACCTTGTACTGTGCAAAATAAAAAAATAAAGTAATAAAAAAAATTTATTCAAAAAAAAAATAAAAAAACTGCCAAGACTAATAGGCACTACTTTTGAGAAAAAAAAAAAAAAAAAAAAACACACCACAAATAATTAGGGGGCAGGGTATTTTTGTGGCTTTTTTATTTTTTCGGGCACAAACATGAGTTGTGTCTGTTGGTTGATTTCTCAACCTGCGTCGGATTTGATTTGGAGTTTCCAGTGCCCTTGTAAAATGCATTACCTTCCTCTCTGATACAATCCATATTGCAGAAGAAATTCATGCTGGCGAATGGGGATCAGCTGTCACAAAAACATAATGATAACATCAATCAACCCAATTGAAAGTTCTGGAAAACAGACTGCGGAGTTCACTAAAGACACAGATGGTGCCGACCTCTGACGCTTCGGTGGAACGTGGTCACATCCATCTTTCTATGTCAGGAGCGGAACCACCTCAAGTCTAATATATCAGAAGAAAGGTCATAACCAGGATGGGGGGCAGCAAGGCAATGGTACTTTCTTAAAGGGGTACTCCACCCCTAGACATCTTATCCCCTATTCAAAGGACAACTACAGGGACAGCAGGGACAACTACTACTGTCAGCTGCCGCACCTGGCACGTCTCATGCCTGGGGCAGTGGCTGATAGTAGTAGTTGTCCCTGCAGAAACGCTGCAGAGAAACTTCTGTGAATGAAGCATATGGGACGGAAAAATGGCGCGTCCTGCGCCACTTCTCCACCCCATACACTACGTTCCCAGGAGTTCAGTATAATGGTCTCCAGTCCATCACCTTTAGACTTGCCGAATGGGATACCAACTCTACTCACAGTCCAAAAAGTGCCCACAGAATACATTCAAAATTATAGCAAATTTTATTAACACAAAAATTTCATAGATAAAGATACAAAAGGAGTACTCCGGTGGAAAACAAATTTGTTCAAATCATCTGGTGCCGGAAAGTTAAACAGATTTGTAAATTACTTCTATATAAAAATCTTAATCCTTCCAGTACTTATCAGCTGCTGTTTGCTCCAGAGGAAGTTGTGTAGTTCTTTCCAATCTGACCACAGTGCTCTCTGCTGACACCTCTGTCCATGTCAGGAACTGTCTAGAGTTCAAGCAAATCCCCATAGCAAATCTCTCCTGCTTTGGACAGTTCATGACATAGAGGATAGAGGTGGCAGTAGAGAGCACTGTGGTCAGACTGGAAAGAACTACACAACTTCCTCTGGAGCACACAGCAGCTGATAAGTACTGGAAGGATTAAAGGGGTACTCCAGTGGAATTATTATTATTATTTTTTTTAAATCAACTGGTGCCGGAAAGTTAAACAGATTTGTAAATGACTTCTATTAAAAAATCTTAATCCTTCCAGTACTTATTAGCTGCTGAATACAACAGAGGAAATTCATTTGGTTTTGGAACACAGAGCTCTCTGCTGAATCACGAGCACAGAGCTCTCTGCAGACATCCCGAGTCCCGACCACAGTGCTCTCTGCTGACATCTCTGTCCATTTTAGGAACTGTCCAGAGTAGGAGAAAATCCCCATAGCAAACATATGCTGCTCTGGACAGTTCCTAAAATGGACAGTGATGTCAGCAGAGAGCACTGTGCTTGTGATGTCAGAAGAGAGCTCAGTGTTCCAAAAAGAAAATAATTTCCTCTGTAGTATTCAGCAGCTGATAAGTACTGGAAGGATTAAGAAATTTTAATAGAAGTAATTCACAAATCTGTTTAACTTTCTGGCACCAGTTGATTTAAAAAAAAAAGTTTTCCACCGGAGTACCCCTTTAAGATTTTTATATAGAAGTCATTTAGAAATCACTGTAACTTTCTGGCAGCAGTTGATTAGATTTTTTCCCCCTTTAATAAGTAAACAAGCTAATAATTTTGGACCCAATTAGATTAGAATGGCTGAGGCCCATTATTCATCCTATGTGAATTTGTACAGTAATAGAAATTTCCTTTCAGTATAAAAAGCCAAAATGCGTCCAATGAGCAGAATTGTAAATCTGCGTCGCCAGTTTGTGTTTGTTATAAACAAAATTCCTTCTGTCACAATACGACAAAGTAACAGAATCTGTTTGTTATGTTCTTCCCATCTTCCTGCTCCGTGTATCTGCTCGGTTACTGGCGAAAGACGAGTAAAAAAATAAATAAATAATAAAAAAAAAAATCTATTAGGAGATTGCGCTTCAGTCAGTCCCTTTAATGTTCGTCAAAAAGGGCATTAAAATGTCAATGGGCTGGATTCTGTCTCCATGTAATCTAAGTCATTACAGGATTGCGATTTCACAAATAGCTAAACTCTTAAAAGTACCAGAGAGACTTGAAAATGTTGTTGTTAAAACCAATTACCGTCTCATTATTGCCTGATATATTCCACCCATCCCCATTCCATTTGCATTTTTTTCTTCAAATATCATTTTTTTTCGTGCCCCGTGTCGATGAAATACTGATTTACCAGTTTATTTAACATGTCTTATTTTCACGCCGTATTTTCTGTTTGCTCAGAATATATATTCATTATTATATTTCATTAGGTTCACTGAACAGAGGCGAAAGGCAAAAGACAAATGGGATGGACCATTAATAAGATGGGGGGGGGGGGAGGACTTTGGCAGAGCACAAAAAGTTGTGAAACTTCACCAAAAACAATAATGGCCCCGATTACCTATTGATTTTGAAAAAAACCCGACTAAGACTGCATGCACATCACGTTTGCAGCCAACGGCTGCCGGTAGAGATGAGCGAACTTACAGTAAATTCGATTCGTCACGAACTTCTCGGCTCGGCAGTTGATGGCTTTTCCTGCATAAATTAGTTCAGCTTTCAGGTGCTCCCGTGGGCTGGAAAAGGTGGATACAGTCCTAGGAGACTCTTTCCTAGGAATGTATCCACCTTTTCCAGCCCACCGGAGCACCTGAAAGCTGAACTCATTTATGTAGGAAAAGTCATCAACTGCCGAGCCGAGAAGTTCGTGACGAATCGAATTTACTGTAAGTTCGCTCATCTCTAGCTGCCGGCTAGGGGATGGTGTCCCCATTCAGAACGCCAGGTGCTGTGCAGAGATCGCGGGGGTCCCCAGCGGCAGGACCTCTGCAATCAAACTTCTTATCCCCTATCCTTTGCATAGGGGATACGATGTCTAGCGACAGAGGGTACTCTGATGGAAAAAAAAATCAAATCAACTGGTGCCGGAAAGTTAAACAGATTTGTAAATTACTTCTATTAAAATATTTTAACCCTTCCAGAACTTATCAGCTGCTGTATTCTCCAGAGGAAGTTGTGTAGTTCTTTCCAGTCTGACCTCAGTGCTCTCTGCTGACACCTCTGTCCATGTCAGGGACTGTCCAGAGCAGGAGAGGTTTGCTGTGGGCGTTTGCTCCTTCTTTGGACAGTTCCTGACATGGACAGAGGTGTCAGCAGAGAGTAGTGTTGGGCGCGAATATTCGCATTTCGAATTTTTATCACAAATATCGCAAATTTGTGAATACAGTGGTCCCTCAACATACGATGGTAACCTGTTCCAAACGGACCATCGTTTGTTGAAACCATCGCATGTTGAGGGATCCGTGCAATGTAAAGTATAAGACAGTGGTCTACAACCTGCGGACCTCCAGATGTTGCAAAACTACAACACCCAGCATGCCTGGACAGCCGTTGGCTGTCCGGGCATGCTGGGAGTTGTAGTTTTGCAACATCTGGAGGTCTGCAGGTTGTAGACCACTGTTAGAGGAAGTTGTACTCACCTGTCCTCGCCGCTCCGGACCGTCACCGCTCGTCACCGCTGCCCTGGATGTCGCCCTCCATCGCTGTCGCCGCGTCCCCGTGGTGTCCCTGACGCTCCGGCAAGGCCTCTACTTCCCTGGCATCTTTTCTCTCCGTCGCCGCCATCACGTCGCTACGCACGCCACTCCTATTGGATGACTGGACGGCGTGCGCAGCGACGTGATGACGACGATGGAGAGCGCCGACAATGCAGGGGATCCCGAAGAGGACGCGCCGGAGCCCCGAGGACAGGTAAGTGATCGTCAGCGGAGCACACGGGGCACCATAAACGGCTATCCGGTGGCAGCTGAAGCAGTCTGCGCTGCCGGATAGCCGTTTATGCGATGGCCCCGACATACGAAAGGATCGTATGTTGATGCTGCCTCTGAGAGACCATCGCATGTTGAAATAATTGTATGTTGGGGCCATCGTAGGTCGGGGAGGGGGGTCACTGTATTGCCAATATATTCGCTATATATATATATTCGAAATGACAAATATTCACTTTTTTGCGCATGTTCGCATATTCCTTCTTTTCACTTGTGGGCCAATTGGAATGATGCAAATACACTTGTCAGAGGTTCTCAACAACATCCCAAGCAACCAATAGTAAAGTTGCCCCCCCCCCCCCCCCCACTGTTTTCTTCCTCGAATACGCAAATATGCGACTCCTTTACCCCTTTTAAGGTCATGGAGGTAACAAAACTAAAATAAAAAGTTTCTTAAAGTTCTTAAAGGGGGCAAATGGTAAGATAATGTCCACATAATTGATAGTTGGGAGTTACACAGAGGCCGGAGCTTTGATTTTTTTTTTCAAGCGTTACGAACCCATCTAAAGATGTTCATCCTCCATAATTCGATCAGGCGATGATGTAAAAAGGGTTCTTCTTGTAGGTTACAGTTTAATGGACATGTCTTCACAATTCACTGATCATTGTGGAAGCCATAAGTCTGACTCATTGGCGTTTTTACAGCATCCCTAATGGCATTCTTCAAAAATGGCATCTCCGATTAATTTGTATGACATCATCCAGTGCCAGGAGAGGGGATTTATTATGTAGCAAGGAGGCGAAAGCAGATGAGTTATAGGTCTCAATTATCCTTCACAGAAGCCGTTCATTATGCTCCAGTAACTCCCACCACAACGTGGCCAATATCCAGGCAAACTCCTTCTCCCTTTCTTTCCCGCCATCGCGGATGATATTGTGTTTGACACTGATGCCTATCCATAATGAATTCCCTCTAACCACGCTCGTAAAGAAACATTTCAGACGCGATACGTCTTTAGAAGAATTAAATATATGTAATTGCCGGCCCTTTAGTGACTTGAGAATAGAATAATTTAACATTTTTCGCTTACCCTACATTTCTGACTGAAAGGAGGAAAATAGAGATGGAAACTCGATGCCAACGTCTTTAACGGTGTTTTGTTGATATATGGCGTTTGTGACTCGTGTCCATAAAGCCGGGGACTCCTAAGAGGACCCACGGGAAACCTTAAAAAAAAAAAAGTGTCAACTTTTGAAATCTGGAAACTTTTGACTTGTCAAGAAGGAAGAGTGAAGGACACTACAAAAGTTTAAATAGACAATGTCTAAAATGTGTTACATGTTGTGCGTCTCGGCAAAACGTTAATCTTTGTAATATACTTCATGATAAAATGTTATCTACTTTTTATAGACATCAGGGTTTATAAAAGGAAAAAGACCACTAGGGGTCCCCATACCATCCAGAACATAACCATCATCTTTGTCCCAGCTGAAGCAAAGACAGGGACAAAGTCCAGGAAGTGAGGGCGGGACTAGTACTACCCTATGCTCACTCCTGTCCTATAAGACTGCAGCATGAAAACAGAGAAGAGGGGGTTACAGAGCAGCCTGCAGTGATTGGATGAAGAGACCCAGCACAGCACAGCTGACTCAGGGAGGACGTGAATGCATGGTGAGTAAGGGCTCGGTGCTTGCCTCGGACACGCAACTTCCTGAGCAGAGGATTTCAGAATGAGTGAGCAGAAGAACAGAGGGATTTGTGAGCAAAATACAGAAGCTAGACACATAAAAAATGACATGTAAAGCATCTGTATGACCTAGTGAGTAACATGTATGAGCATTATTTTTTCTTTGAACTCACAGGTACACTTTAAATGGATTTTTGACATTTAATCACCCAAATTATATTGTGAAGGTAAAGAATACATGGTGTGCGTGCTAAGAGATTTGGAGCCCTGTTCTGGGTATTGCAGGGGGTCCCAGATGTCAGACTCTTTAATTCCTTCTGTTCGGTGCTCTGTGGCTATGTCTCTCCTTGCTTTAACCTGGGCTGCTTTTATATTGACTCCATAAAGACCTATACTAAGCAATACACTGCATTACAATGTAAGGTTGCATTTACTGTGGTTTTTGTAGTTTTGCAAAAGCTAGAGGCTTTCTGTTTGGGAAACACTGGACTATGTCTTGTGTCTCCTCCTTTTTCGCTCCATTCCATTGATTTGGATGTGCAAGCTGTGACTAATTGAGGAAAAACTGCTCTAATGTATTGTTACATCTATAAGGGCATATATGTATATATATATATATATATATATATATATATAATCCTGTGGCTATCGTTATATCTAATAGAATCCTGTAGTGTATAGTTATATCTATGGGTGCCAGGGCCAATTGTGCCTATAGCAAAAATAGGCAGCTGCCTAGAGCGCCCTCTTGATGTGGGCACCGCTCTGCACGCTGCCAGAAAGTTAGTAGCATTTGAAGCACCCGTCCAGCCAGCACCACCGTGTCACCCCAGTAGTAAGGAGATTACATTCGGAGGAGGTTTGTTACAGTGTGTCACCCCAGTAGTAAGGAGATTACATGAGGAGGAGGTTTGTTACAGTGTGTCACCCCAGTAGTAAGGAGATTAAATGAGGAGGAGGTTTGTTGCAGTGTATCACCCCAGTAGTAAGGAGATTACATGAGGAGGTTTGTTACAGTGTGTCACCCCAGTAGTAAGGAGATTACATGAGGAGGAGGTTTGCTACAGTGTATCACCCCAGTAGTAAGGAGATTAAATGAGGTGGAGGTTTGCTACAGTGTGTCACCCCAGTAGTAAGGAGGTTACATGAGGAGAAGGTTTGTTGCAGTGTTTCACCCCAGTAGTAAGGAGATTAAATGAGGAGGAGGTTTGTTACAGTGTGTCACCCCAGTAGTAAGGAGATTAAATGAGGAGGAGGTTTGTTACAGTGTGTCACCCCAGTAGTAAGGAGATTAAATGAGGAGGAGGTTTGCTACAGTGTGTCACCCCAGTAGTAAGGAGGTTACATGAGGAGGAGGTTTGCTACAGTGTGTCACCCCAGTAGTAAGGAGATTAAATGAGGAGGAGGTTTGTTACAGTGTGTCACCCCAGTAGTAAGGAGATTACATGAGGAGGAGGTTTGTTACAGTGTGTCACCCCAGTAGTAAGGAGATTACATGAGGAGGAGGTTTGTTACAGTGTGTCACCCCAGTAGTAAGGTAATTACATGAGGAGGAGGTGTATTACAGTGTGTCACCCCAGTGGTAAGGAGATTACATGAGGAGGAGGTTTGTTACAGTGTGTCACCCCAGTAGTAAGGTGGGGCATGTTAAAGGCGGAGCCAATGGGCAGGGTCGAGGGGTGGCAAAATTAGCTCTCGCCTAGGGTGGCAAAAATCCTTGCACCAGCCCTGATGGGTGCACAAATACAGAAACCTGTAGAACAAATCTCAAGCAGGGAGCCTCCGGCTGTTGCACAACTACAACTCCCAGCATGCCCAGACAGCCCAAGGCTGTCCGGGCATGCCGGGAGTTGTAGTTGTGCTACAGCCGGAGGCCCCTCATTTGGGAAACACTTGCCTAATGGCTTCATTCTCCATTCCATTGATTCGGCTGTACAAGCTGTGATTTCTTGAAGGAAATGCAGCGCGAATGTCTCACTGGGGATGTATAACCTGCAGTGTGTGAATAACACCGACCTCCTCTAATGTCTGGGAGGAAATTAGGGAAGAACACGAGTTATGAGTCACGACTGCAGCTTCGGATAAAACATAGGGATTGTTTGCAGTCGGTATCCATTGACCTGCATCAGCCTGGCGCCCATCACTTGTCTATGTGCTGTATACGTAACTATTTTCCAGCGATTTTACTCGCAAAGTCGTTTCAGATTTTTTTTTTTTTTTTTTAGTTGAATAATGATGTAAAATTTTATTCTAAATTATGGGCATAAATATCGGACTGCAGTGTGCGCGATACAGAAAACAAGAAAAGAGGGAATTGACTGCCGCAGACTCTTCATTGCTGTGTCCATACAGGCGGCTGTACGAGGCTCCGTGTTACCTAAAGCCACCGACTACAATCGCTGAATGTTTAAGGGGTATTCCAGCACTTAAAATATGTATACGTATTTTCCCCGCTGCACGGAGTGGTGGGTCTTTACGCACTCCATGCATTGTCTAGACCAGTGGTCTCCAAACTGTGGCCCTTCAGATGTTGCAAAACTACAACTCCCAGCATGCCCGTACAGCCGTTGGCTGTCCGGGCATGCTGGGAGCTGTAGTTTTGCAACATCTGGAGGGCCACAGTTTGTTGACCACTGGTCTAGGGGAATGGGAATGCCGGAAATACCCAAGCGCTGTACACAGGTGCGTCTGGTGCTCCTATAGACAATAAGTTTGTAAATGCTGGAATTTGCCTTTAACTGAGCGGCAAGGCCTGTATATAGATTGTATGCCTCTCTGCTCAGTGTAAAGGAGCTCCTGTAATAATCTGAATGGGTCATTGGATCCGAATTTAATCTTATCACCAGTTCAGTTTTACTGTGTCTGAATTCCCTGGTCTCCGAGATCCTGCTGTAGCATCTCAGATCTCAGAGTTTCTGCTTTGCTATTCCCTAGCTCCTGAGTTCCGCTGTCCATTACTGGTGTCCGAACTTCTGTAATACCATAACTGGAGTACGAACTTCTTCTGTGCCATCCCTGGTATCTGAGCTCCTGCTGTGTTATCCTTGGTATAAAAGCTTCTTCTGTGCCATCCCTGGTGTTTGAACTTCTTCTGTGCCAACCCTGGTTATCTAAGCTTCTTCTGTGCCATCGATGGGGTCCGAGCTTCTTCTGTGCCATCACTGGTGTCTGGGCTTCTTCTGTGCCATCACTGGTGTCTGGGCTTCTTCTGTGCCATCCCTTGGTGTCCAAGCTTCTTCCTTGGAGTCCGAGCTTCTTCTGTGCCATCCCTTGGTGTCTGAGTTTCTTCTGTGCCATCCCTTGGTATCTGAGCTTCTTCTGTGCCATCCCTTGGTGTCCAAGCTTCTTCTGTGCCATCCCTTGGTGTCTTAGCTTCTTCTGTGCCTACCCTGGTGTCCAAGCTTCTTTTGTGCCATCACTGGTGTCTGAGCTTCTGTGCAATCCCTGGTGTCCAAGGATCTTCTGTGCTATCAATGGTGTCTGAACTTCTTTTGTGCCATCACTGGTGTCCGAGCTTCTTCTGTGCCATCCCTGGTGCTCGAGCTTCTTCTGTGCTCTCCCTGGTGCTTGACCTTCTTCTGAGCCATCCTTAGTGTCCGAGCTTCTTTTGTGCCATCCCTGGTGTTCAAGCTTCTTATGTGCCATCCCTGGTGTTCAAGCTTCTTCTGTGCCATCCCTGGTGTTCAAGCTTTTTCTGTGCCATCCCTGGTGTCCGAGCTTCTTCTGTGCCATCCCTGGTGTCCGAGCTTCTTCTGTGTCATCACTGGTGTCCGAGCTTCTTTTGTGCCTTCCTTCATGTCCAAGCTTTTTCTGTGCCATCTCTGGTGTCTGAGCTTCTTTTGTGCCATCATTGGTGTCCGAGCTTCTTTTGTGCCATCGCTGGTGTCCAAGCTTCTTCTGTGCCATCCCTGGTGCTCGAGCTTCTTTTGTGCTATCCCTGGTGCTTGAGCTTCTTCTGTGCCATCCTTCATGTCCGAGCTTCTTCTGTGCCATTCCTATTGTTCAAACATCTTCTGTGCCAACCCTGGTGTCCGAGCTTCTTCTGTGCCATCCTTCATGTCCGAGCTTCTTCTGTGCCATTCCTATTGTTCGAACATCTTCTGTGCCAACCCTGGTGTCCGAGCTTCTTCTGTGCCATCCTTCATGTCCGAGCTTCTTCTGTGCCATCCCTTGTGTCCAAGCTTCTTCTGTGCCATCCCTGGTGTCCGAACTTCTTCTGTGCCATCCCTGGTGCCCGAGCTTCTTCTGTGCCATCCTTCATATCCGAGCTTCTTCTGTGCCATCCTTCATGTTCGAGCTTCTTCTGTGCCATCCCTAGTGTTGGAGCTTCTTCTGTGCCATCCCTGATTTCCGAGCTTCTTCTGTGCCATCACTAGTGTACGAGCTTGTTTTGTACCTTCCTTCATGTCCGAGCTTCGTCTGTGCCATCTCTGGTGTCCGAGCTTCTTCTGTGCCATCCCTGGTGTTGGAGCTTCTTCTGTGCCATCACTGGTGTTCGAGCTTCTTTTGTGCCTTCCTTCATGTCCAAGCTTTTTCTGTGCCATGCCATCCCTTGTGTCTGATACTTAAATAAGCTTTTCCTAACAGTGTGGACTGCAGGCAATCTTGGGTGAAATCCTTCAAAACTATGCACAGTGCCATAATCACCTCATGATCCAGATTTGTCTCATATTATAAGACAAGTCTTGATCTTGCTTGCAGCAAGTTTTATCTATAACAGTTACTGACTAGGCCTGAACTTTACTGACTGGACCTGACTAGATAAAAAAAAAAATAATAATGGGTGCAAAGCCAATAAGAAAGTCCTTAAAGCAGTACTCCGGTGGAAATTTATTTTTTAAATCAACTGGTGCTGGAAAGTTAAACAGATTTGTAAATTACTTCTATTAAAAAAATCTTAATCCTTCCTGTACTTATCAGCTCCTGTATGCCAGAGGAAGTTGTGCAGTTCTTTCCAGTCTGACCACAGTGCTCACTGCTGACACCTCTGTCCTTGTCAGGAACTGCCAGGGGATTTTCTTCTACTATGGACAGTTCCTGACATGGACAGAGGTGTCAGGAGATAGCACTGTGGTCAAACAGGAAAGAAATTCAAAAAGAAAATAACTTCCTCTGTAGTTTACAGCAGCTGATAAGTACTGGAAGGATTTATATTTTTAAATAGAAGTAATTTACAAATCTAGAGTATAAGAAAAGTATATAAAAAGAAGGTTGCAGCAGCACACTTGGTCAAAAAATGGAGGCTCTTTGCGCACTTTTTGATCAAAACGTATCCCCCCATCCAACCACGCGGAGGTGGCCTCATTTCGGATGGGACCCTAACACACATTCTGCGCCTAACACTCACCTCTGCTGGGCATATAGCCTCTGACTGGGTGACATGCTCCTGTGAGAAAGGGGAGGGGTGCACGGCTACAGAAGGTACCATTCCCCCTGAGTTGCACAAAAAAAACAAAAAGAATATATATATATATATATATATATATATATATATATATATATATATATATTATTATTATTGTCATTATTATTATTTTATTATAATTTTTTTTTTTTGTCAATTGGTGCCAAAAAGTTAAACAGATTTGTAAATTACAAAAAGAAAAAAAGTAGCAAGCACAACTACCTAATACACGGGTGCATGCTGTAAGCAAGCGTGCACCCATGTATTAGGTAGTTTAGCTGGCTACTTTTTTTCTTTTTGTAATTTACAAATCTGTTTAACTTTTTGGCACCAGTTGACTAAAAAAAAAAATTATAATAAAATAATAATAATAACAATAATTATATATATATATATATATATATATATATATATATATATATATATGTTTTTCACTGGAGTAACCCTTTAAAAAATGCTTTGAGAAATAAGGTTGGTGTTACATAAAGTAGGTTGAAGCTGAGAATTTTTTTTTTAATGAAGACTCCACATAAGGAAAATCTTGGTATACTGTCTTATTTTTATAAGGTGATATACATGATGATTGAAATACAGAGCAAAAACACAAAATTCTGTTTTGGTAGAGTTAGAGCAATTACTATTATTATTATCATCATCATTGTTACATTGTTACTTTTTATGGCTATCATATTTCTAATTGTCACTATATCTTATGTAATTTTTGTGTCTTGAATTTTCATCAATTATATCATTATCACCACTATTATTGTTGTCGTTACATAATTATTTTACTAATCATAATTATATCAATTAAATATTGCAAATATTTATAATTGCTTAAATTATATTAAAAAAAAATCTTCCACTTTTTCAGGGACAAAACAAATTTATTTTTTGTTTAATTTCTTTTTATATATTTTAACCCCCTTACTAGAATAAACAGATTTGCCATTTTAACCCAAACTAACAGACCTTTTATTTTTATTGTTTGGAGTGTTTTTTTTTCTTCTTCATAGAATACAGTAATTGCACTAAATTATAGTGTTTTAAGTAATTTTGGAGTAGCCCAGTAAAACTATACCATTAGCTCAATAGGTAAAAATGCAGGTTCACCCTCAGCACAAGTAGATTATTACACGTCCTTCAAGGTTAAAGGAATGAATAAAATGATGGGCCTGATCCTTTGTTGTTGGTATAATGACTGGAATCATCCAGGATCAGCGCGGGCCATCTGTATAATGTCAAAATTTATTTTCAGCTCTTTTAAAATAATTTTTTTTTTACCACTACATTGTTTAAATAAAGATAGAAAATCCAGACAGAAGACTAGAAAATACAAACAAAATAATTAGTTCTGAAATTTAATTTATTTTCTTTATTTTAATTTTTTATTTTGAAAAATGAATCAATAATTTGTGTGTGTGTATATATATATATATATATATATATATATATATATATATATATTTATATATGCATACATACTTATACACATATACATAGCAGCAGATGAAATAAGTGAGGAACACGTCAACATTTTTCTCATTAAATATATTTCCAAAGGTGCTATTGACATAAAATTTTCACCAGATGATGGTAACAACCCAGGTATGTCATACATATAAGAAACCAAAACAAAAAGGATCAGAAATTAAGTAATGGGTAATAATGTGAAATGATACAGAGAAAAAGTATTGAACACATGAAGAAAGGAGATGCAAAAAGGCTTAGAAAGCCAAGACAATGGCTGAAATCTATCATTATCAGTAATTAAAAAGCAATCCAGACCCTTGTCAGTGCTAATTAAAATCATCTGGTTCAGTCCCAACTGATGGTCACAAAAAGGTCTCATTGCCGAGGTGTCAAACAAGACACATCTCATGGTAGGTAAAAGCAAATCTCCATCTCCAGACCATCATAACTTAATTGTTGTAAAACATAACCATGGTGTTGGTTACATGTGAATTTCTAAGCTTCTGAATGTTCTGGTGAGCACTGTTGGGGCCATAATCAGAAGTGGAAAGACAATCATTTTGTCATATCTGGGCAGGGAAGGAGTGCACACTATTCTCGCCCCTCCCCTGTCCCTGCCTACTTACGTACCTGCCCTAGACGACAGGTCTGTAACCACGGTGACAGTCCCTTCCTAAATATGTGAGAGACAATCAAAAAGGTGAAAACAATAAACTACAAAACTGACAAAAGGCAGTAAAAGGCTGGAGGCACACAACTAACAGAAAACAAACCTGAACACGCACACACAAAAATACATAGTCAGAGAGCCGAGTCTAAACCAGGAGAGCACGAAGTACAAAAACGCTAATACCAGAGAGAAGAGTCAGAGAGCAGAGCCAAAGGGTCAAAATGCCAGATATCACAGATACAGTAAAAGCTACCTAGGAGGCAAACAGAACTCTTTAGCAAGCAAAGACTGAGAGTAGACTGCCAGCTTAAAGGGGTACTCCGCTGCTCAGCATTTGGAACAAACTGTTCCGAACGCTGGAGCCGGCGCCGGGAGCTCTTGACGTCATAGTCTGGCCCCCTCTTGACATCACACCTCGTCCCCTCAATGCAAGTCTATGGGAGGGGGCGTGACAGCCGTCACGCCCCCTCCCATAGACTTGCATTGAGGGGGTGGGGCGTGACATCATGAGAGGGCAGGGCTATGGCGTCACGAGCTCCCAGTGCCGGCTCCAGCGTTTGGAACAGTTTGTTCCAAATGCTGAGCAGCGGAGTACCCCTTTAAATAAGTTCAGACCAGGTGTTCAATCAAGGTCAGCAAACCAGCAGACAGGCGTAACCAAAGCAACAAGACCAAACAAAAGCTCTCAGTGCAAGTTAACCCTTCGGTTCCTTACACATTTCACCATAAATTTGCCCCAACCTGGTGATCTTCACAAGATTACTGAAAGACGTGAGAAGAATAATCAGAAGAGTTGTCCAAGAGCCAAGGAAACTTGTGGAGAGCTTCAAAGAGACCTGGAATTAGGAGGTTCTGATTTGGTAAGAAAATTGGTGACGTTTTCAATACTTATTTCACCCTATGGATTTATAGTAAATTTCCTTTAACTATGGTTTATCAATAAACTGGATTATCAGTCAGCTGCAATAAAGTAGCTATGGGTTGACAATCTGCATGAGAATAAGAAGTTTAAAAGGCTTAGGTCACTATTTTGTGTTAGTATTTGTAAGCCAAAACATGGAGTGGGTCTAAAACAGGGATTTAAAGGGGTATTCCAGGATTTTTTTTTATTTGGCTATGCTACAGGGGCTGTAAAGTTAGTGTAGTTCATAATATAGTGTCTGTACCTGTGTGTGACGGTTTTCTCACAATTCTTATGTGATTTTCACCCCAATATTTATTTTTAACTGCATACAAAATGACTGTTGTCTCAGATTTTTCCCAGTTTGCAATGCGGCCGAGACCTGACTCACTAGTCAGCTGATGACAGGGAGTCTGTCTGCTTCAATGAGTGGAGCGATCGCTTGGTGGGAGAGAGATCAATCTGCAACTAATGCAACAGCTGTAGGCACCCTGATTGAAAACCACAGGTCTTTTGAATGGATGCAGCTCATTAATGTTTCAATGGGTGGGGTGGCTGATATGTGGGATGGAGTAAAATGGAATTATAGGATTTGTAGGCAAAAAAAAACTCGACCAGGAAAGAGTTCACAAAAAGCAAGTCACAGTGTAACGGTAATCTCACAACATAGCCATTTAGCCCCAAGACAAGTGCAGATCCTTCCTAAGCATGTCCACTACTGCCTGCCAGGTATGTACTAAAATCACCTTATGGAGGAGAACCCCTTTGATATTTTCCCTTATACTTGTTCTCTATGTTTGTTCCACTCTTAACTTTGGCTTAAAGATACTGATATAAAATACGAATCAAAATACTGAAGATGGAATGTGGCCTTAGGCTGGATCCACGCGACATGTTACATATGTCTGCATCCATATTACAAGTGCAAGTCCTAGGGGTCTGATGAGCCAAACTGACAGATATGAGATAGATAGATATGAGATAGATAGATAGATAGACAGATAAATTCTTGTAGGAGAACCGCACTCCTGTGTTGGCAACGTGTGCAGACTGGTCCAACCCGGGCAGGGTCGCCAAAATATAAGAAAAAATGCAGCAGCACTCTGTGTTAGAGGAAAAAAGTGGAATTAAGCTTTATTCATCAGGTGCAGTACACAACGTTTTGACCGTCTCACACGGTCTTGACAAAGACTGTGTGAAATGGTCGAAACGTCGTGTACTGCGCCTGATGAATAAAGCTTAATTCCACTTTTTTCCTCTAACACAGAGTGCTGCTGCATTTTTTCTTAGATAGATAGATATGAGATAGATAGATATGAGATAGATAAATAGATAGATATAGATATGATAGATAGAAACAGGAGAATACAGCAGCACACTGCTAGCACAGAGATACAGATAAAACATGAAATGCTATATTGCTACAATGCAAAAAAAATAAAAAAAATTGAGGTCACCTTATCGCGGTGGGATGGTCCAAACTACTTGGCCGCCAAATGGTGAGCAAAGCACCTCAATTTTTTCATTTTTTGCATTGTAGCAATATAGCATTTCATGTTTTATCTGTATCTCTGTGCTAGCAGTGTGCTGCTGTATTCTCCTGTTTGTGTATATTTAGCCCAGCAGCCTGCACCTGTATGCCGGGTCCATGCAGTAGTTTGGTATCAGTATGTGCTGGCCAACTTATCCTCTTTTTTTGTTTTAGATAGATAGATCCCTAAGAGTAGCAGTTCCATTCAATCAAGTTCCTTTATTTATTTATTTAGTTATTTTAAACAAAAATCAAGAAATATGATTTTTATTACTTTGTAAGTTACAGACGATTGATCATCTTTAGTCCTTAGGCCAGTGTTGTCCAACCAGGGTCCCAACCAGGAAATAATCCGCGCTACACAATGGAGATTTTTCTATCATAGTAATATTCTGTCTCTTATAGATGCGATGTGCAGAAATCTCTAACGCTATTTTTTTTAACGAAGCAATTCAAGTTTCTATTCTCTTCTTAACCCGTTTAAATAAGAATAAAAGATTCTTCTCATTTCATCTGACACATTAGTATTTTATTTTATTTATTTATTTTATATATTTTTTCTTCTCTCCCCCCCTCTGGACTTTATTATGGGAGAAATGTCCCACCGGGCGCCTCGTCCACAGATGAAGGTGTTTTTTCCCTTTATTGTCTAGGAAAAGATCAAATCCCAGGGAACTTTCGTCAGATTGGTTCTCGTCGTTCCCTTTCCTCCGCTGCGGCTTTGTACGGTCTTTCATTGTATAATTGTTAAACATATAAACATTACACAACCCTCTATGAATTAAATAATATTTTCCTTTTTTTCTCTTTTTATCGCTTTTTTTATTATTATTTTTTTTTTGGCTGGCCGGTGTGAATTATGCATTAATAAGCCACCAGGATGTTATCGTGTTAGTTTTAATGCTTTGAAGGCGAGTGCGGAGCTGTATGTACCTTCCCCCGGCCAATAGATGTACGGAACCTTTCACTCTCCCAGCACGACTGCTGCAAAAATTCTGTTTTTAATCGCGGGGCACGAGTTCAGATGGTTACAAGCGTTTCAATTTTCCGTTGCCGTCACCCTGAGCTTTGACAATTCCCCCCCCCCCCCCCCCTCTTATAAAGGCTTAAACAGAGGTGAGAGGTAGCCACACATAGCGGAATGTACAGCTGGCCCCGCTGCTGCCGTGAATGTTAAATGACAGGTAGGTGGGGGAGAAAAAAAAATAATTTGTTCGAAAATACGTTTCTAGTTTCTAGACGTTTTACATCAAAGTAACAGGAAACATTTCTGCGGATATTTTTTTTTTTTAGTGCAAATAAATAAATAAATTGAGCAACTTTGAAAAATAAAATTGATTAAAGAAGCACTCCGGGAATTTGTTGTTGCTTTCCTTATATTGCAACATAGGCTATTATTAGAGAATAATGTAGAGGTTCTTGTGTATGTCTTGCGCTTTCCCGTTTTAGCAGATGTGGCAGGCATGGGGTTTTTCAGCCATTCTGATTTCAATTCCATCACTGAAATGATTTCCACATGCTGCCTACATTTTCCATGAATCTTCTGGGTTTGATACATTCCTAGAAGAAAAATAACATTAAAGGGGTATTCCAGGAAAAAAACTTTTTTTAATATATCAACTGGCTCCAGAAAGTTAAACAGATTTGTAAATGACTTCTATTAAAAAAAATATTAATCCTTTCAGTACTTATCAGCTTCTGAAGTTGAGTTGTTCTTTTCTGTCTAAGTGCTCTCTGATGACACGTGTCTCGGGAACCGCCCAGTTTTGAAGACAATCCCCATAGCAAACCTCTTCTACTCTGTGCAGTTCCCAAGACAAGCAGAGATGTCAGCAGAGAGCACTGTTACCAGACAGAAAACAACTCCACTTCAGCAGGTGATAATTATTGGAAGGATTAAGATTTTTTAATAGAAGCAATTTACATATCTGTTTAACTTTCTGGAGCCAGTTGATATATAAAAAAATAGTTTTTTCCTGGATAACCCCTTTAATGCTTAAGCAGAAATATAAAATCACATCCCTTCATCCAACCATACCCCTTCCCTTCAATTCCTTAGTTGAACTTGATGGACATATGACTTTTTTTTTGCAACCGTACTAACTATGTAACAATGTAATATGCATAGAGAACATGTGAATGTGTCCACAGTTATATGCCTCCCCTGCAGCTCTATCTGTATACTGCTACTATCTCTATGATATCAGGATATATAGTAGTTATAAACCTGTGCTCAATCCTGTCTTATCAGACTGAAGCATGAAAACAGAGAGGAGGGATTTCAGAGCAGCCTGCAGTGATTGGATGAAGAGACCTGGTACAACACAGCAGACTCAGGGAGGAAGTAAATGCATGGTTAGTAAGGGTGGGCTCGGTGCTTGCCTCGGACACATCTCCTTCCTGAGTAGTGGATGAGTGAGCAGCCGAACGGAGGGATTTGGGAGCCAAATAAATAACCTAAACAAATTAAAAGAGACATGTAAAGAATCTCCATGACCTGGTGAGTAACATATAGAAGCATTATTCTGTGATACGACGTGTACACTTTAAATGCAAAAAGTAGCATGAAAATAATGGGGGAGATTTATTAAAACCTGTGCAGAGGAAGAGTGGTGCAGTTGCCCATAGCAACCAATCAGATTGCTTCTTTCATTTTCCACAGGCCTCTAAAGAGGCCTGTGGAAAATGAAAGAAGCAATCTGATTGGTTGCTATGGGCAACTACACCACTCTTCCTCTGCACAGGTTTTGATAAATCTCCCCAAATAAGCCTAACGTGTGTATTGCTCTTACCCAGTGATATATTTCATTTCTTTCTTTTACCTGATTTTCTTGTGTTTTTATGCTGGATTCTGGATGTTTCCGCCTTTGATATGTAAAGTATCCGGGGCTGTGATGGATTCTCTGCTCCCTTCCTGGTTCGTATACATTTATGGAGCGTAATTGCTTTTTACTCTCTTTAACCGCGGTATTCCCTTATGTAACACAATGAGCAGATTCGGGAGGCCGCCTTCTAACGACGCTGTTCATTTTAATAACGCTCATAGGTGATAATGAAACACCAGGACGGTCACTGAGGGGATCTCGTGTCACTTCAGCCGCACGTTAAACTTTTTTTTTGGGGGGGTGTGAAATGGAAAGTTAATACTACTAAATGAGCACTTGTCTGCCATCATTAACCCAAAGACGATGAATGCCGGATTGGTCCATATGTTGAAGCTCCCCCAATGGTGGACGTCAGTGGTTTTTAAACAGTGGCCCTCCAGCTGATGCAAGACTACAACTCCCAGCATGCCCGAGCAAGCTGGGAGTTGTAGTTTTGCAACAGCTGGAGGGTTACAGTTTGGAGACAACTGGTCTAGGGGAACGCTAGAAATGCCCAGGATCTGTACACAGGTCTCCAGGGCTGGTGCAAGGATTTTTGCCACCCTAGGCAAAAGCTAATTTTGCAGCCTCCTGACTCCGCCCACTGGTCCTCCCTTTGACATGCCCACCTTACTACTGGGGTGACACACTGTAACAAACCTCCTCCTCATGTAATCTCCTTACTACTGGGAAGACACACTGTAACAAACCTCCTCCTCATGTAATCACCTTACTACTGGGGTGACACACTGTAACAAACCTCCTCCTCATGTAATCTCCTTACTACTGGGGTGACGCACTGTAACAAACCTCCTCCTCATGTAATCTCCTTACTACTGGGGTGACGCACTGTAACAAACCCTCTCCTCATGTAATCTCCTTACTACTGGGGTGAAACACTGTAACAAACCTCCTCCTCATGTAATCTCCTTACTACTGGGGTGACACACTGTAACAAACCTCCCCCTCATGTAATCACCTTACTACTGGGGTGACACACTGTAACAAACCTCCTCCTCATGTAATCTCCTTACTACTGGGGTGACACACTGTAACAAACCCCCTCCTCATGTAATCTCCTTACTACTGGGATGATACACTGTAACAAACCTCCTCCTCATGTAATCTCCTTACTACTGGGATGATACACTGTAACAAACCTCCTCCTCATGTAATCTCCTTACTGCTGGGATGATACACTGTAACAAACCCCCTCATTATGTAATGTGGTGACACACATCAGAGGGGGGTTATGGTGGTGCTGCTGGCTGAGCGAGTGGTTCAGATCTAACTTTCTTGTGGCGGGAAGCGGGCGCTCTAGGCAGCTGCCTAGTTTGCCTATAGGCAGAGTCGGCCCTGCAGGTAGCTCTGGTACACCCATAGACAATACGTTTGTAAACTCTGAGCATCAAGGCAGATATTTTGTGTCTCTCTGCTCAATGCTACCACCATGTCTATCCTGTCAGCGGGTCTTGTCTGGGTAAGGGTAGGGTCACACATAACATATTTTACGCTGCGGATCCGCTGGTTACTCGGCCCATAGTGTGCCTCCAGTTGTTATTAGAACCTGAATCTTCTGCCCTAGTTGGTTAAACCTGACACCATATGGGGTCCTACATTTTATCTGATCTATAGGACCATATACAGACACAGACATGTAGCACAGTGTTACGCCTAGCGCTCCGGGTCCCCGCTCCTCCCCGGAGCGCTCACGGCGTCTTTCTCCCTGCAGCGCCCCGGTCAGTCCCGCTGACCTGGAGCGCTGCACTGTCATGGCCGTTGGGGATGCGATTCGCACAGCGGGACGCGCCCGCTCGCGAATCGCATCCCAGGTCACTTACCCGTCCCGGTCCCCTGCTGTCATGTGCTGGCGCGCGCGGCTCCGCTCTCTAGGGCGCGCGCGCGCCAGCTCTCTGAGACTTAAAGGGCCAGTGCACCAATGATTGGTGCCTGGCCCAATTAGCTTAATTGGCTTCCATCTGCTCCCTGCCTTTATCTGACCTCCTCCCATGCACTCCCTTGCCGGATCTTGTTGCCTTGTGCCAGTGAAAGCGTTTAGTGTGTCCAAAGCCTGTGTACCTGAACTTCTGCTACCCTTCCTGACTACGAACCTTGCCGCCTGCCCCCGACCTTCTGCTACGTCTGACCTTGCCTCTGCCTAGTCCTTCTGTCCCACGCCTTCTCAGCAGTCAGCGAGGTAGAGCCGTTGCTAGTGGATACGACCTGGTTGCTACTGCCGCAGCAAGACCATCCCGCTTTGCGGCGGGCTCTGGTGAAAACCAGTAGCCTCTTAGAACCGGTCCACTAGCACGGTCCACGCCAATCCCTCGCTGACACAGAGGATCCACTACCTGGAAGCCGAATCGTGACACACAGGAGCCCCCCCAAAAATAGGAGGCTCACGAAGGCCACACATTGTTTTAAAGTAGGTATGCTGCTTCTCTCATCCCTGCCCCCTGGTCACACTGTGGTGAGGGTGTGATGAGGGCAGATGTTATTAGCCTAGCGGCAGATGGCATTAACCCCTTGTGTTCGTGACGCCAGGGCGTGGTTTATCCTCTACACCACCAGAAGGAATACCGCTGAATCCTGGGCTAGGCACGGGGGCAAATAATGACTCCGACACCAAGTTACGGAACAACGGCAGCTTTACTGAGTCAGACAGATGTAACAGACTATACAGCTTGCCCAGGCCCAAGGAGGTGACCAGTGACCACAGGGCTTGCTGGGACTTATAGTGGACTTGGACAATTTGATGCAGGCCATGATGACTTGAGACAGACTTGACTTGAACTGACTTGACTGAGACTGACTATGACTGACTTCACCCCGTTTGTAGCTTAAAGGGGTAGTCCAGTGGTGAAAAACGTATCCCCTATCCTAAGGATAGGGGATAAGTTTGAGATTGCGGGGGTCCGACTGCTGGGGCCCCCTGCGATCTCTCTGTACAGGGCCCCGGCTCTCTACCCAGATAGCGGGTGTCGACCCCCGCACGAAGCGGCGGCCGACACGCCCCCTCAATACATCTCAATGGCAGAGCCGGAGATTGCCGAAGGCAGCGCTTCGGCTCTGCCATAGAGTTGTATTTAGGGGGTGTGTCGACATGCCCCCTTCCCGCAGGTTGTCGGGGCTCCGTACAGGAGATCGCAGGGGGCCCCAGCGGTCGGACCCCCCGCGATCTGCAACTTATCCCCTATCCTTAAGATAGGGGATAAGTTGTTCACCACTGAGTCCCCACTGGACTACTCCTTTAACAGGCTTTGACGTGGACCTGGGGGGCAGTGGACTTGTGGATACGTGGTAGACTTTAGGCCTCTTCTGGACACCAGACACTCTCTCCAGACTTGACCTCACTGCAACTCAGCACTAAAGAGACTGAGGAAGCTCCACCCAGGGCTTATATGGGGGGACTCAGGAGGGGTCCCATAGGTCACCCTTTAGATCCCATGGTCACTGGTACCTTCCCTGGTTACAATCACATGACAACAACACTTAAAGGTATAACACATTATCTGTACATTACACCATATAACATAGGCACTTAGGGGAATACATAAGGCACAAGTACAGGGGGCCCAGGGGCCACGGAATGGAGTCTGCCGAACAGGGCAGCAAAGGTACAGGGGTGCAACTCCTGTACTGGGCCACCACAACACCAACCACGTATCCTTTCTAGAATATTTTGTACAAGTACTGTCTAACCTGCCATAGACCACAAGGGATGACACACCAACCCATTCACTGCCCTAGCCCACCAAACATGTTATCATTGACTTCCTTAGTGTCCTAGACCACAGGGACATTATCATTAATACATTCAGTTCAGTAGATCTCCAAAGATGTTATCATTGACTTCCTTAGTACCCTAGGCCACCAATGATGTTAGCATTGATCCTCTTTATACCCTAGACCACCAGGGATATTATCATTAATACGTCCAGTTCAGTAGATCACCAGGGATGTTATCATTGACCTTGTTACTGCCATGGCCCACCATGGACACTATAATTAAATCATTTACTTCCCTAGACCACCAGGGATGTTATAATTGCCCTTTCATTACCCAAGACCGCCTTGGATGTTATCACTAACCGCGTCCCTGCCATAGCTTACCAGCCATGTTATCATTACTCTTGACACTGTCATACCCCACCAGGGATGTTACTATCTACTCCTATACTGCTGTCACCACAAAGAATGTTAACATTACCCTTTCTATTGCCCAGGACCACCAGGGATGTTATCACTAACCTCTTCCCTGCCAAAGCTCACCAGGCATCTTATCATTACGCCGTATCTTTATCACTGTCACAGCCCACCAGGGATGTTATCATTTTACTCCTTTACTGCCATAGACTACACGGAATGTTAACCCAAAGCTTTTCATTGCCCAAGACCACCAGGGATGTTATCATTAACCTTTTCACTGTCATAATTCAGCAGGAATATTATCATTGTCCATGTCGCTGGCCTCCCACCAGTGATATTATCATTTACTCTTTCGCTGCCTTAGCCCATAAGGAATGTTAACAATACAGGGGTACTCCGGCTTTTTATTTATTTATTTTTTATTTTTTATCAACTGGTGTGAAAAAGTTAAAAAGATTTGTAAATTACTTCTATTTAAAAATCTTAATCCTTCCAGTACTTATCATCTGCTGTATGGTCCAGAGGAAGTTGTGTAGTTCTTTCCAATCTGACCACAGTGCTCTCTGCTGCCAACTCTGTTCATGTCAGGAACTGTCCAGAGTACAGGCAAATCCCCATAGCAAACCTCTCCTGCTCTGGACAGTTTCTGACATGGACAGAGGTGGCAGCAGAGAGCACTGTGGTCAGACTGGAAAGAACTACACAACTTCCTCTGGAGCATACAGCAGCTGATAAGTACTGGAAGGATTAAGATTTTTTATATAGAAGTAATTTACAAATCTGTATAACTTTTTGGCACCAGTTTACTGGAAAGAATTTGTTTTCCACCGGAGTACCCCCTTTAAAGACCTGTCTTTAATTTTACGGAATTCCGCTGCGGAATCCCATTGAACTCAATCTTTTGAGAATACAGAATTCCGCCGAAATTAAGCCGCAATTTGTGCGGAATTGCGCATATTTTGCCGTCTGAACACAGCCTCATAGGGTGTTGGCTAAATTTGGTGTAACATAAACTGTCTATTGAAGAAAGTTAATGGAGGTTCAACATGGTAAACGGTGGAATATGGAGTTTCCGGCCCAAACTTTGCACAATTTTTTTATTTTTTTTTTTTATTAAAAAATCATGATCTCCAATAAGACTGGTTTGGTGAATCTCAATGTTATCTGTTCTCAGATGTCTACACCGAGGGTTATTCTATTAATAAAATATTAATAACTTATTCTACGGCGCCCCCCGCAGTGAGTAATAGGCTCTGCAGGAGGTCTGTATGGTGGCAGCTCTGTCAGGATATCCTTGTCGTCGCTCTATTGTGGAGGAACAAGCCAGCTGTGAGCAGAGAGGGGGCTGTCATGGCTGCGGGGGCTCCTGGCACTGGATCTGCTATGTCAAAAAGATTCCCTCACTTTCCACTATGGCCTTAAAGCAAAGAATCACTCAAGTGGCAAAAACACAAAGTCACAAGAGGGAAGCTAAGGAAATGTATAAAAGAAGGTTCTGATAAACTATATCACTTGGTAGAGACTGAACATAATCCATAATATCAGCCATAATGATGTAACCGCATCTATTGGTATATTACAAATATATATCTTAGTATTATAATAGTTATATTCTTGTATATAGGAGCAGTATTATAGTAGTTATATTCTTGTATATAGGAGCTGTTACGCCGAGCGCTCCGGGTCCCCGCTCCTCCCCGGAGCGCTCGCTACACTTCCCTCACTGCAGCGCCCCGGTCGGTTCCACGGACCCGGGGCGCTGCGTTACCACCTCCGGCCGGGATGCGATTCGCGATGCGAGTAGCGCCCGCTCGCGATGCGCACCCCGGCTCCCGTACCTTACTCGCTCCCCGTCAGTTCTGTCCCGGCGCGCGCGGCCCCGCTCCCTAGGGCGCGCGCGCGCCGGGTCTTTGCGATTTAAAGGGCCACTGCACCGCTGATTGGTGCAGTGGTTCCAATTAGTGTTTACACCTGTGCACTTCCCTATATCACCTCACTTCCCCTTCACTCCCTCGCCGGATCTTGTTGCCCTAGTGCCAGTGAAAGCGTTCCTTGTGTGTTCCTTGCCTGTGATTCCAGACCTTCTGCCGTTGCCCCTGACTACGATCCTTGCTGCCTGCCCCGACCTTCTGCTACGTCCGACCTTGCTTCTGTCTACTCCCTTGTACCGCGCCTATCTTCAGCAGCCAGAGAGGTTGAGCCGTTGCTAGGGGATACGACCTGGTCACTACCGCCGCAGCAAGACCATCCCGCTTTGCGGCGGGCTCTGGTGAAAACCAGTAGTGACTTAGAACCGATCCTCTAGCACGGTCCACGCCAATCCCTCTCTGGCACAGAGGATCCACCACCTGCCAGCCGGCATCGTGACAGTAGATCCGGCCATGGATCCCGCTGAAGTTCCTCTGCCAGTTGTCGCTGACCTCACCACGGTGGTCGCCCAGCAGTCACAACAGATTGCGCAACAAGGCCAACAGCTGTCTCAACTGACTGTTATGCTACAACAGTTACTACCACAGCTCCAGCAATCATCTCCTCCGCCAGCTCCTGTACCTCCTCCGCAGCGAGTGGCCGCTTCTGGAATACGACTATCCTTGCCGGATAAATTTGATGGGGACTCTAAGTTTTGCCGTGGCTTTCTTTCCCAATGTTCATTACACTTGGAGATGATGTCGGACCAGTTCCCCACTGAAAGGTCTAAGGTGGCTTTCGTAGTCAGCCTGCTGTCTGGAAAAGCCCTGGCTTGGGCCACACCGCTCTGGGACCGCAATGACCCCGTCACTGCCTCTGTACACTCCTTCTTCTCGGAAATTCGAAGTGTCTTTGAGGAACCTGCCCGAGCCTCTTCTGCTGAGACTGCCCTGTTGAACCTGGTCCAGGGTAATTCTTCCGTTGGCGAGTATGCCGTACAGTTCCGTACCCTTGCTTCAGAATTATCCTGGAATAATGAGGCACTCTGCGCGACCTTTAAAAAAGGCCTATCCAGCAACATTAAAGATGTTCTGGCCGCACGAGAAATCCCTGCTAACCTACATGAACTCATCCATCTTGCCACTCGCATTGACATGCGTTTTTCCGAACGGCGTCAGGAGCTCCGCCAGGATATGGACTCTGTTCGCACGAGGCGTTTCTTCTCCCCGGCTCCTCTCTCCTCTGGTCCCCTGCAATCTGTTCCTGTGCCTCCCGCCGTGGAGGCTATGCAGGTCGACCGGTCCCGCCTGACACCCCAAGAGAGGACACGACGCCGCATGGAGAATCTCTGCCTGTACTGTGCTAGTACCGAACACTTCCTGAAGGATTGTCCTATCCGTCCTCCCCGCCTGGAAAGACGTCCGCTGACTCCGCACAAAAGTGAGACAGTCCTTGATGTCTACTCTGCTTCTCCACGTCTTACTGTACCTGTGCGGATGTCTGCCTCTGCCTTCTCCTTCTCTGCTGTGGCCTTCTTGGACTCTGGATCTGCAGGAAATTTTATCTTAGCCTCTCTCGTCAACAGGTTCAACATCCCGGTGACCAGTCTCGCCAGACCCCTCTACATCAATTGTGTAAACAATGAAAGATTGGACTGTACTATACGTTTCCGCACGGAGCCCCTTCTAATGTGCATCGGATCTCATCACGAGAGGATTGAACTGTTGGTCCTCCCCAATTGCACTTCTGAAATCCTTCTTGGACTTCCCTGGCTTCAACTCCATTCCCCAATCCTGGATTGGTCCACTGGGGAGATCAAGAGTTGGGGGCCCTCTTGTTCCAAGGACTGCTTAAAACCGGTTCCCAGTAAACCTTGCCGTGTCCCTGTGCTTCCTCATGTAACCGGTCTCCCTAAGGCCTATATGGACTTTGCGGACGTTTTTTGCAAAAAACAAGCTGAGACTCTACCTCCTCACAGGCCTTATGATTGTCCCATTGACCTCCTCCCGGGCACTACTCCACCCCGGGGCAGAATCTATCCTCTGTCCGTCCCAGAGACTCTTGCCATGTCTGAATACGTCCAAGAAAGTTTAAAAAAGGGCTTTATCCGTAAATCCTCCTCTCCTGCCGGAGCCGGATTTTTCTTTGTGTCCAAAAAAGATGGCTCTCTACGTCCTTGCATTGACTACCGCGGTCTTAATAAAATCACGGTTAAGAACCGCTACCCCCTACCCCTCATCTCTGAACTCTTTGATCGTCTCCAAGGTGCCCATATTTTTACCAAACTGGACTTAAGAGGTGCTTATAATCTCATCCGCATCAGAGAGGGGGATGAATGGAAAACGGCATTTAACACCAGAGATGGACACTTTGAGTATCTGGTCATGCCCTTTGGTCTATGCAACGCCCCTGCCGTCTTCCAAGACTTTGTTAATGAAATTTTTCGTGATCTCCTATACTCCTGTGTTGTTGTATATCTGGACGATATCCTGATTTTTTCTGCCAATCTTGAAGAACACCGCCAGCATGTCCGTATGGTTCTTCAGAGACTTCGTGATAATCAACTCTATGCCAAAATAGAGAAATGTCTGTTTGAATGCCAATCTCTTCCTTTTCTAGGATACTTGGTCTCTGGCCAGGGACTACAAATGGACCCAGATAAACTCTCTGCCGTCTTAGATTGGCCACGCCCCTCCGGACTCCGTGCCATCCAACGTTTTTTGGGGTTCGCCAATTATTACAGGCAATTTATTCCACATTTTTCTACCATTGTGGCTCCTATTGTGGCTTTAACAAAAAAAAATGCCGATCCCAAGTCTTGGCCTCCTCAAGCGGAAGACGCCTTTAAACGACTCAAGTCTGCCTTTTCTTCGGCTCCCGTGCTCTCCAGACCTGACCCATCTAAACCCTTCCTATTGGAGGTTGATGCCTCCTCAGTGGGAGCTGGAGCTGTCCTTCTACAAAAAAACTCTTCCGGGCATGCTGTTACTTGTGGTTTTTTTTCCAGGACCTTCTCTCCGGCGGAGAGGAACTACTCCATCGGGGATCGAGAGCTTCTAGCCATTAAATTAGCACTTGAGGAATGGAGGCATCTGCTGGAGGGATCAAGATTTCCAGTTATTATTTACACCGATCACAAGAACCTCTCCTACCTCCAGTCTGCCCAACGGCTGAATCCTCGTCAGGCCAGGTGGTCTCTGTTCTTTGCCCGATTTAATTTTGAAATTCACTTTCGGCCTGCTGATAAGAACATTAGGGCCGATGCTCTCTCTCGTTCCTCAGATGCCTCTGAAATTGAACTCTCTCCTCAACACATCATTCCTCCTGACTGCCTGATTTCCACTTCTCCAGCCTCCATCAGGCAAACTCCTCCAGGAAAGACCTTTGTTTCTCCACGCCAACGCCTTGGGATCCTCAAATGGGGTCACTCCTCCCATCTCGCAGGTCATGCGGGCATCAAGAAATCTGTGCAACTCATCTCTCGCTTCTATTGGTGGCCGACTCTAGAGACTGATGTGGTGGACTTTGTGCGAGCCTGCACTATCTGTGCCCGGGATAAGACTCCTCGCCAGAAGCCCGCTGGTTTTCTTCATCCTCTACCTGTCCCCGAACAACCTTGGTCTCTGATTGGTATGGATTTTATTACTGACTTACCCCCATCCCATGGCAACACTGTTATTTGGGTGGTCGTTGATCGATTCTCCAAAATGGCACATTTCATCCCTCTTCCTGGTCTTCCTTCAGCGCCTCAGTTGGCTAAACAATTTTTTGTACACATTTTTCGTCTTCACGGGTTGCCTACACAGATCGTCTCGGATAGAGGCGTCCAATTTGTGTCTAAATTCTGGAGGGCTCTCTGTAAACAACTCAAGATTAAATTAAATTTTTCTTCTGCATACCATCCTCAATCCAATGGACAAGTAGAGAGAATTAACCAGATCTTGGGTGACTATTTACGACATTTTGTTTCCTCCCGCCAGGATGACTGGGCAGATCTTCTACCTTGGGCCGAATTCTCGTATAATTTCAGAATCTCTGAATCTTCCTCCAAATCTCCGTTTTTCGTGGTGTACGGCCGTCACCCTCTTCCCCCCCTCCCTACCCCCTTGCCCTCTGGTCTGCCCGCTGTGGATGAAATTTCTCGTGATCTTTCCACCATATGGAAAGAGACCCAAAATTCTCTCTTACAGGCTTCTTCTCGCATGAAGAGATTCGCAGATAAGAAAAGAAGAGCTCCTCCCATTTTTTCCCCTGGAGACAAGGTATGGCTCTCCGCTAAATATGTCCGTTTCCGTGTCCCGAGCTATAAGTTGGGACCACGCTATCTTGGTCCTTTTAAAGTTTTGTGTCAAATTAATCCTGTCTCTTACAAACTTCTTCTTCCTCCTTCTCTTCGTATCCCTAATGCCTTTCACGTCTCTCTTCTTAAACCTCTCATCCTCAACCGTTTTTCTCCTAAATCTGTTCCTCCCACTCCTGTTTCCGGCTCCTCGGACATCTTCTCTGTCAAAGAGATTTTGGCCTCTAAAAAGGTCAGGGGAAGAACCTTTTTTTTAGTGGATTGGGAGGGTTGTGGTCCAGAAGAGAGGTCCTGGGAACCTGAGGACAATATCCTGGACAAAAGTCTGATCCTCAGGTTCTCAGGCCCCAAGAAGAGGGGGAGACCCAAGGGGGGGGGTACTGTTACGCCGAGCGCTCCGGGTCCCCGCTCCTCCCCGGAGCGCTCGCTACACTTCCCTCACTGCAGCGCCCCGGTCGGTTCCACGGACCCGGGGCGCTGCGTTACCACCTCCGGCCGGGATGCGATTCGCGATGCGAGTAGCGCCCGCTCGCGATGCGCACCCCGGCTCCCGTACCTTACTCGCTCCCCGTCAGTTCTGTCCCGGCGCGCGCGGCCCCGCTCCCTAGGGCGCGCGCGCGCCGGGTCTTTGCGATTTAAAGGGCCACTGCACCGCTGATTGGTGCAGTGGTTCCAATTAGTGTTTACACCTGTGCACTTCCCTATATCACCTCACTTCCCCTTCACTCCCTCGCCGGATCTTGTTGCCCTAGTGCCAGTGAAAGCGTTCCTTGTGTGTTCCTTGCCTGTGATTCCAGACCTTCTGCCGTTGCCCCTGACTACGATCCTTGCTGCCTGCCCCGACCTTCTGCTACGTCCGACCTTGCTTCTGTCTACTCCCTTGTACCGCGCCTATCTTCAGCAGCCAGAGAGGTTGAGCCGTTGCTAGGGGATACGACCTGGTCACTACCGCCGCAGCAAGACCATCCCGCTTTGCGGCGGGCTCTGGTGAAAACCAGTAGTGACTTAGAACCGATCCTCTAGCACGGTCCACGCCAATCCCTCTCTGGCACAGAGGATCCACCACCTGCCAGCCGGCATCGTGACAGGAGCAGTATTATAGTAGTTATATCCTTGTATATAGGAGCAGTATTATAGTAGTTATATTCTTGTATATAGGAGCAGTATTGTAGTAGTTATATTCTTGTATATAGGAGGCAGTATTATAGTAGTTATATACATGTATATAGGAGCAGTATTATAGTAGTAATATTCTTGTATATAGGAGCAGTATTATAGAAGTTATATTCATGTATATAGGAGCAGTATTATAGTAGTTATATTCTTGTATATAGGAGCAGTATTGTAGTAGTTATATTCTTGTATATAGGAGGTAGTATTATAGTAGTTATATACATGTATATAGGAGCAGTATTATAGTAGTAATATTCTTGTATATAGGAGCAGTATTATAGTAGTTATATTCATGTATATAGGAGCAGTATTATAGTAGTTATATTCTTGTATATAGGAGCAGTATTATAGTAGTTATATTCTTGTATATAGGAGCAGTATTATAGTAGTTATATTCTTGTATATAGGAGCAGTATTATAGTAGTTATATACATGTATATAGGAGCAGTATTATAGTAGTTATATTCTTGTATGTAGGAGACATTATTACAGTAGTTATATTCATATACATAGGAGCTGCAATATTACAGTTATATTTTTGGACATAGGTTGCAGTATTACAGTTTGTACACTCGAGGAATTATTATAGTGGTTCTATTCTCATAAACAGGGGAGAGAATTATAGTAGTTAGTTGTGTATTAAAGATATTAATTTGTGTAGTAGTGAATGAGCTTGATAGGTGACAA
The DNA here is from genome assembly GCF_029499605.1 of Hyla sarda. Taxonomy (NCBI): domain Eukaryota; kingdom Metazoa; phylum Chordata; class Amphibia; order Anura; family Hylidae; genus Hyla; species Hyla sarda. Next base: position 219,852,963 of record NC_079195.1, read on the forward strand.
CGTGTTTCCTTAGTCAGAATATACCCAGGTCTCCGCTCACAACACGCACGGTGGAAGGTCACACAAAGTGCAACAAGGAGCCGGGGGGTAAAAAGGAGCACAGGAGACATCTACTCCCATATAAAGAGAATATGAAATCTGAGGCATGATGATACCAACATTTAGAGTATAAAACATTATGCAGCTAAACCTATTTTTTAGGAAATGGCTGTAATGTGTCACATAGGGAAGATAACTGCAATACTGCTATTGCACTGTACAGGGGGGGGGGGGGGGGCTATGATCCAATATTAGGGCAGGTTGTCACATTTCACATCACATCCTGTCAGATTAACTTGGCGAAAAGTTCCACAGATTTTTTTTCCAGAGTTTTGTTAATAATTGAATATATGAGGGAGGCGCGAGACAATAAGCCGACGATCTGCTGCAGGACGTAAAATCCGCCGCGCACTTCAGCCGTATCCGTAACTTTATGAGCAAAAAACATTTAACCAAAAACTTTAAATGAATATTTTACGCGGCATAAACAAAAATTGCTGTAGCCCTCTATGAATATTTTAGTGGGAGAAGCAAGTTCCCAGCCAGCCGAACATCAATACTATCACTTCTCATTGGGAATGAATATGTATAATGTCTCCCTCAGATGTATAATTGAACAGTCCGACCCTGATAACTCGCAGGTTAAATAGTTATTACGGAATGTATTATTACACAGAGTCACGGGGGTGAGTGGGGGGTCCGCGTGTCGTGTTGTACATAGAATAAAGCAAAGAAAAGTGTCACCGCCCTATAGAAGTATAGCCATGTATAATAATAATATACCTACACTCACCGGCCACATTATTAGGTACACCAGTCCAATTGCTTGTTAACATAAATAGCTAATCAGCCAATCACGTGGCAGCAACTCAGTGCATTTAGGCATGTAGACTTGGTGATGTTCCAACCGAGCATCAGAATAGGGAAGAAAGGGGATTTAAAGGGGTACTCTGGCCCCAAGACATCTTATCCCCTATCCAAAGGATAGGGGATAAGATGTCTGATTGCGGGGTTCCCGCCGCTGGGGACCCCCGCAATCTAGCATGCAGCACCCACCTGTAACCACTGCCGGAAGCACTGGAGGCTCTCAGTCTTATGCCTCCCGACCACGGGGACGGAGTATCGTGACGTCACGACTCCTCCCCCTCAATGCAAGTCTATGGGAGGGGGCGTGACGGCCGTCACGCCCCCTCCCATAGACTTGCATTGAGGGGGCGGGGAGTGACGTCACACGGGGCGGAGTCGTGACGTCACGATGCTCCGTCCCCGTGGTCGGGAGACATAACACTGAGAGCCTCCAGCGCTTCCTGCAGTGGTTACAGGTGGGTGCTGCATGCTAGATTGCGGGGGTCCCCAGCAGCGGGAACCCCGCAATCAGACATCTTATCCCCTATCCTTAAGATGTCTTGGGGCCGGAGAACTCCTTTAAAGGGGTACTCCGCCAAAAAGCATCTTATCCCAATAGGATCTCTGGCATGGCAACGCAGTCATCCACGCACGGAGCGAACTCGAATTGACTTTGAACATTGATGCCAGATGGGGCCGGTGTGAGGATTTCAGAAACTGCGGGATCTACTGGCATTTTCACGCACCTGTGACAACCCCCCAAGTGAGGGGACACCATCAAGCGGGAAGTAATCCTGCGATGGTGTCACCCAACAACGCAGAGGCAGTACCCTATAATGGTGGAGAGGGAGCTCATGTTTTTATGTATGTGGCATGTTGCATTCTGCTTTATAAGTACATTTTTTTAATTCCCCGTGCCTGGGCTGCAAAAACATAAAAAAACAAACTTTAACTCACCTTCCTACATTCCCCCGTTGCGGAGATGTTGGCGTCCCGTTCCTCCGGTGCTTCTGGCTTCTTAGGCTCGAAACATCACAGTGCCGGCAGCATATATCTCCAGATGCAGCGATGTCCCGCCTTGGCCGGTGATAGCCGGAGCACACTATTATGTAAGGTGCCTGGACCCTGCCTTGTTCCTGCTGCCCGGGCTCCTTACATGACTGTGCGCTTCACCTATCACCGGCCAAGGCGGGACATCGCTGCATCCGGAGATACGCTGCCTGCATAGTGATGTTTCAAGCCTAAGAAGCCAGAAGCACCGGAGGAACGGGACGTCAACATCTCCGCAACCGGGGAACTTAGGAAGGTGAGTTAAAGTTTGTTTTTTATGTTTTTGCAGCCCAGGCACATGGGGACCTAAAACAATTACGCCACAGTTCTCCTTTAAGGGTTTGTGCAGCACCTCTTTCTTGTGCCTGATCTTACACAATGTGGCACAGTGCCACAGTGCATATGCAGCGTGTCCCACGCTGCGAGAAATCCACCTGGCAGGGCCCCCCGCAGTCCTGTGTGTGCAGTAAGGGATGGGACAGGCGAGCGCACTGACAAGACTGACACGCAGGCCTGCTTCCAAACCTCACTGCACACACAGGACTGCGATGGGGAAGCCCTGTGTCTGCTCATAGCAAAATGCGCAACCGACAGCAAGATGTTCGCTGTCAATGCACTATGTATGACCCGATCCTAAAGTGTAACAGTCAAAGAGACATGTCAGAAGTTTGAATCAGTCGGGTCTAGGTGCTGAGACTTCCATCAATCTCTTGAATGAAGGGTCAGATGTACGCAGCTATACACACTGTGCCTCTTGTCTCTGCTCTGCACAGCTATAAAAATCAGATTTACAATGAAAGTCTATGGGCCTTCCGGCAATTCTAAATATCAGATGTCCCATAGACTTCCATTGTACAAATATGCTGCTTGTTTTAGCTGTGCGAAATGGAGATGAGAGGGCACAGCATGTGCAGCTGCGCACTTCTGCCCCTTCATTCTAGTGATCCGTGGGGGTCTCAGCACCCGGACCCCCATCATTACAACCTTCTGATAGTTCACTGTGGTATGTTTGTTATAATGATAGTTACAATCTGCTCATGTGAGAGGTCATAATAATTATTGACCAGTTATGTTAAAGGGGGTTTCCAACTTTAAAAATAATGACCAGGGGGCAGGGATTGGGAGGTTAAATAAAAAAACGTATCCCACTTGTTGCTCCAGAGTCCCTGGCAGTAGCGCTCCAATGATGACTGTTGAGACCCAATTAGCTCCTAGCAGGCTATAACTCCCCCTCCCCCATACTACAATAAATAATTAAATAATAACGGACACAACAACAATTCAACTTTTCCGTGGGTGGGGATCGGCCACAGCTTTATTTATAAAATTACTTATATAAATAACAATTTAACTGTAACAAAGACACCGATTGGCTTCTTGCCAACCCGAGAGGTGCTGCCACACTGTCCTGTGTGGAGGTCTACCCCGGGTTGACCCCGCTTTCACCGTCTTCTTACCGCCAAGCTGTGACTTACAATAAACAGAGATACAAAAAAGGGAGGGAGGGCAAAACTTCGGGTCCCGGGCAGATTGAGGGGGGAAGGGAGACACCCCAGCTATAAATACCCAGGGGAGGGCCCCTGAAAGCCCGGGAAACTATTAAACCCTTGATTGGTGCACTCCTTCCCCCCCACCCATGGGACATGCCACTACAGTTACCACAAGTTTTACAGGCGGGGGAGGGGGCTAAAAACCTTGCCTGTATTTTTCTTAACCCCTTAACTGCTCACCAGTCAGGGGACAAGCTAGTTATGCAAAGCCAGTCACCTTATACTGCATAGGACTGCTGCAGCCAATCAATGTCCTCGGCAGTCATGTGTATGTACTTGTTAGACATGGTCGCTGCAGTGGTCCCATGCACCAGTAGAGACGGCCCACCACCTGTAATATTATTTACTCCAGTAATTGGTGTACCACAGTAGTGCTGGGTTTATTGGGAGGCCAGCGCTTCTTAAAGGAAATCTGTCACCAGTGTTGGTACCGACAGGTAGTGCAGGTGACTCTGATGACAACGGTACTCACCATTCTCCGGGTCCATGGCGGGGATCTCGTGTAATCTTCTCCTGTATCTTCACTCCGGGCGGAGCTTAATGACGTCACCGCTGCTTTTCCTAGGACCCGGGACCCAGCAGAGAGCATCGGTTACGTCACTAAGCTCCGCCCATGCCCCAAGCCGCTGCTGCTTTCTGCAGGGTCCTGGGCAGCAGCGGTTACGTCATTAAGCTCCGCCCATGCCCCAAGCCAGTGCCCGGAGCGAAGATATCGTAGAAGATTACAGGAGATCCCCGCCACGGACCGGGACAAGGTGAGTACTGTTGTCATCAGTGTCACCTGAGCTACCTGCCAGTACCAACCGGTTAGTGCAGGTGACACTGGTGACAGATTTCCTTTACTTAATCCAGTGCAGCCGATGGGATTTTACATAGATATGATGAGATATGATGGAAACACCAGCCGGAGTAAATCCTCCCCAGTGTGTTTTATTCAGTGACTATGTGGCGGTAATACGTGGTCATGGTTTGGTGGTATTATTGGTCTTTGTTTAGTGTGTTTTCTTCAGTAAGGGCCCAATTGACACGGCAGAATATCTGCTCAGAGAAATTCTGAGCGAACATTTCGTGTGGTCACTCTAAAATAAATCAAAGGCTGTCCAGGCATGCTGGGAGTTGTAGTTTTGCAACATCTGGAGGCACCCTTGTTGGGAAACACTATTTTATTCTTTTCCTGTGCAGGTTATTTCTAGCAGAGCGGCAGAGACTCTTCCCCATCTTTGTAGGTAGCTCTCGCTCTGAATCTAGATGTTGATTTTCGCTCGGTTCCGCCAATGTTTCCCGGATTCGTCTTATTGAATACAGTAAATATTTGTTCAGATTCCAAGTGAAGCGGAAAACATGAAATAATTCAGCCGGGTGGAAAGCTGCAAGTGTCCGGGTCATGTATGCTGCGAAGGGTCCTCTCATGCTTGAAAGAGGCCATCTCACATCACTCCCCGCCACCTCTCCCCCCATACACCAAAGGTGTCGTGCAGAGAAACATCACTACAGAATATGACCCTTTTATGGATACATACAAAACCGGGTCAGAAAGGGAGACAATGGACGGAGCAGAAAGATACAGCATACAGACTGTATACAGGCAGGACATTATACTATATAACTGTGCTGTACTACAACTCCCAGCATACCCAAACAACCATTGGCAGGTAAATTGTGATCCCATAGAGATAGCAGCAGTATACAGATAGAGCTGGAGGGGAGGTGTATAAATACTATATATCCTGATCCCATAGAGATAGCAGCAGTATACAGATATAGCTAGGGGGAGGTGTATAACTACTATATATCCTGATCCCATAGAGATAGCAGCAGTATACAGATAGAGCTGGGGGAAGTGTATGACTACTATATATCCTGATCACAAAGAGATTGCAGCAGCAATATACAGATAGAGCTGGAGGGGAGGTGTATAACTACTATATATCCTAATACCACAGAGACAGCAGCAGCAGTATACATATAGAGCTGGAGGGGAGGTGTATAACTACTATATATCCTGATCCCATAGAGATAGCAGCAGTATACAGATGGGGTTGGAGATAGCAGCAGCAGTATACAGATAAAGATGGAGCGGAGGTGTATAACTACTATATATTCTGATCCCATAGCGATATAAGCAGCAGTATACAGACAGAGCTAAAGGAGATGTGTATAAACTATATATTCTGTTCCCATGGAGATGGCAGCTGCAGTATACAGATAGAGCTGGGGGGAGGTGTATGGCTATTATATATTGTGATCCCATAGAGATAGCAGCAGTATACAGACAGAGCTGGTGGAGAGGTGTATAGGTACTGTATATCCTGATCCCATAGAGATAGCAGCAGCAGTATACAGATCGAGCTGAAGGAGATGTTTATAACTACTATATATTCTGTTCCCATGGAGATGGCAGCAGCAGTATACAGATAGAGCTGGGGGGGGGTGTATAACTATTATATATTGTGATCCCATAGAGATCGCAGCAGCATACAGATGAGCTGGGAGGGAGGTGTATAACTACTATATATCCTGATCCCATAGAGATAGCAGCAGTATACAGATAGAGCTGGAAGGGAGGTGTAGAACTTCTATATATCCTGATCATATAGAGATAGCAGCAGCAATATAGCCTATAGCAACCAATCATATAGTTTCAGAGGCCTTTTCAAAAATGAAAGAAGCGATCTGATTGGTTGCTATGGGCAACTCTGCAACTTTTCCTCTGGACAGGTTTTGATAAACCTCCCCCATGGAGCTGGAGAGGAGGTGTATAACTATTAGAAATTCTGATCCCGTAAAGATAGCAGCAGTGTATAGATAGAGCTGGAGGGATCTGGGAGCAAGCAGCAGGGATCTTATAGGTGATGATGTCATCCTGTTGTTCCCAGGAAGTCAGCTGACCCAGCATTAACCGCTTCCTCTGACACATTAAAGGGGTAGTCCAGTGGTGAAAAACGTAACCCCTATCCTAAGGATAGGGGATAAGTTTGAGATCGCGGGGGGGGGGGGGGTCCGATCGCTGGGGCCCCCTGCGATCTCTCTGTACGGGGCCCCGGCTCTCGGCCCAGATAGCGGGTGTCGACCCCCGCACGAGGCGGCGGCCGACACGCCCCCTCAATACATCTCAATGGCAGAGCCGGAGATTGCCGAAGGCAGCGCTTCGGCTCTGCCATAGAGTTGTATTGAGGGGGCGTGTCGGCCACTGCCTCGTGCGGAGGTCGACACGCCCCCTTCCCGCAGGCTGTCGGGGCTCCGTACAGGAGATCGCAGGGGGCCCCAGGGGTCGGACCCCCCGCGATCTGCAACTTATCCCCTATCCTTAGGTTAGGGGATAAGTTGCTCACCACTGAGTCACCACTGGACTACTCCTTTAAGCCCTGCACATTTTCTGTGGGTTAGGCTGGTGATCACATGACCCAGTGACAGTATTAAAACAAATGGATGCAGCAGTGCTGGAATAAAATAGACGTATCCTTTAGATAGGGGATAAGTTTAGATTAGCTGCCATGATATTTATGATCAGGGCGCCGGACTATAGGGATGAGTTACATCCAGTCTCTCTGATAACATCTTTACTCCTCTCTTAAAGTGGATCAGCTAGAAGAATAAAGGATCCGGTGTCCTTCCTGCAATACAGAAAACACTGCAGGTTTGGTCTATAATTTGTAAGAGATATGAGAAGCTTTTTTTGGTCTAAGAGGCTTAATAGAAGAGGTTTCTGGCATTGTGCTGTTGCCAAGGCAACCAGATCGCCCGCTCCCCAGGCTGCCCCTCATATCAGCATTTAACTTCTGACAGGAGAAGTGGCTGGAGTCCTGAGTGGAGGTATACGACGGGAACCCACATAAAGACAGGTATATACTACGGTAACCCAGATAAAGATAGGTATATACTACGATAACCCACATAAAGATAGGTATATACGACGGGAACCCACATAAAGACAGGTATATACTACGGTAACCCAGATAAAGATAGGTATATACTACGATAACCCACATAAAGATAGGTATATACTACGGTAACCCAGATAAAGATAGGTATATACTACGATAACCCACATAAAGATAGGTATATACTACAATAACCCACATAAAGATAGGTATATACTACGGTAACCCAGATAAAGACAGGTATATACTACGGGAACCCACATAAAGATAGGTATATACTACAATAACCCACATAAAGATAGGTATATACTACGGTAACCCAGATAAAGACAGGTATATACTACGGTAACCCACATTAAGATAGGTATATACTACAATAACCCAGATAAAGATAGGTATATACTACAATAACCCAGATAAAGATAGGTATATATTACGATAACCCAGATAAAGATAGGTATATACGACGGGAACCCACATAAAGACAGGTATATACTACGATAACCCAGATAAAGATAGGTATATACTACAATAACCCAGATAAAGATAGGTATATACTACGATAACCCAGATAAAGATAGGTATATACTACAATAACCCAGATAAAGATAGGTATATATTACGATAACCCAGATAAAGATAGGTATATACGACGGGAACCCACATAAAGACAGGTATATACTACGGTAACCCAGATAAAGATAGGTATATACTATGATAACCCACATAAAGATAGGTATATACTATGGTAACCCAGATAAAGATAGGTATATACTATGGTAACTCAGATAAAGATAGGTATATACTATGATAACCCAGATAAAGATAGGTATATACTATGGTAACCCAGATAAAGATAGGTATATACTATAGTAACTCAGATAAAGATAGGTATATACTATGATAACCCAGATAAAGATAGGTATATACTACGATAACCCAGATAAAGATAGGTATATACTATGATAACCCAGATAAAGATAGGTGTATACTACGATAACCCAGATAAAGATAGGTATATACTATGATAACCCACATAAAGATAGGTATATACTATGGTAACCCAGATAAAGATAGGTATATACTATGGTAACCCAGATAAAGATAGGTATATGATATGATAACCCAGATAAAGATAGGTATATACTATGATAACCCAGAAACAGATAGGTATATACTATGATCACCCAGATAAAGATAGTATATACTACGATAACCCAGATAAAGATAGGTATATACAACGGGAACCCACATAAAGATAGGTATATACTATGATAACCCAGATAAAGATAGGTATATACTACGATAACCCAGATAAAGATAGGTATATACTATAATAACCCAGATAGGTATAGACTACGATAACCCAGATAAAGATAGGTATATACTACGATAACCCAGATAATGATAGGTATATACTACGATAACCCAGATAATGATAGGTATATACTATAATAACCCAGATACAGATAGGTATATACTACGATAACCCAGATAATGATAGGTATATACTACGATAACCCAGATAAAGATAGGTATATACTACGATAACCCAGATAATGATAGGTATATACTACGATAACCCAGATAATGATAGGTATATACTATAATAACCCAGATACAGATAGGTATATACTACGATAACCCAGATAAAGATAGGTACGGTATATACTACGATAACCCAGATAATGATAGGTATATACTACGATAACCCAGATAAAGATAGGTATATACTACGATAACCCAGATAAAGATAGGTATATACTATGATAACCCAGATACAGATAGGTATATACTACGATAACCCAGATAAAGATAGGTATATACTATGATAACCCAGATAAAAATAGGTATATACTACAATAACCCAGATACAGATAGGTATATACTACGATAACCCAGATACAGATAGGTATATACTACGATAACCCAGATAATGATAGGTATATACTACGATAACCCAGATAAAGATAGGTATATACTATGATAACCCAGATACAGATAGGTATATACTACAATAACCCAGATACAGATAGGTATATACTATGATAACCCAGATACAGATAGGTATATACTACGATAACCCAGATAATGATAGGTATATACTACGATAACCCAGATAAAGATAGGTATATACTACGATAACCCAGATAAAGATAGGTATATACTACGGTAACCCAGATAATGATAGGTATATACTACGATAACCCAGATAAAGATAGGTATATACTACGATAACCCAGATAAAGATAGGTATATACTATGATAACCCAGATAGGTATAGACTACGATAACCCAGATAAAGATAGGTATATACTACGATAACCCAGATAATGATAGGTATATACTACGATAACCCAGATAATGATAGGTATATACTATAATAACCCAGATACAGATAGGTATATACTACGATAACCCAGATAATGATAGGTATATACTACGATAACCCAGATAAAGATAGGTATATACTACGATAACCCAGATAATGATAGGTATATACTACGATAACCCAGATAATGATAGGTATATACTATAATAACCCAGATACAGATAGGTATATACTACGATAACCCAGATAAAGATAGGTACGGTATATACTACGATAACCCAGATAATGATAGGTATATACTACGATAACCCAGATAAAGATAGGTATATACTACGATAACCCAGATAAAGATAGGTATATACTATGATAACCCAGATACAGATAGGTATATACTACGATAACCCAGATAAAGATAGGTATATACTATGATAACCCAGATAAAGATAGGTATATACTACAATAACCCAGATACAGATAGGTATATACTACGATAACCCAGATACAGATAGGTATATACTACGATAACCCAGATAATGATAGGTATATACTACGATAACCCAGATAAAGATAGGTATATACTATGATAACCCAGATACAGATAGGTATATACTACAATAACCCAGATACAGATAGGTATATACTATGATAACCCAGATACAGATAGGTATATACTACGATAACCCAGATAATGATAGGTATATACTACGATAACCCAGATAAAGATAGGTATATACTACGATAACCCAGATAAAGATAGGTATATACTACGGTAACCCAGATAATGATAGGTATATACTACGATAACCCAGATAAAGATAGGTATATACTATGATAACCCAGATACAGATAGGTATATACTACGATAACCCAGATAAAGATAGGTATATACTATGATAACCCAGATAAAGATAGGTATATACTACAATAACCCAGATACAGATAGGTATATACTACGATAACCCAGATACAGATAGGTATATACTACGATAACCCAGATAATGATAGGTATATACTACGATAACCCAGATAAAGATAGGTATATACTATGATAACCCAGATACAGATAGGTATATACTACAATAACCCAGATACAGATAGGTATATACTATGATAACCCAGATACAGATAGGTATATACTACGATAACCCAGATAATGATAGGTATATACTACGATAACCCAGATAAAGATAGGTATATACTACGATAACCCAGATAAAGATAGGTATATACTACGGTAACCCAGATAATGATAGGTATAGACTACGATAACTAGTGTTGAGCGGCATAGGCCATATTCGAATTCGCGAATATTCGCGAATATATGGACGAATATTCGTCATATATTCGCGAATATTCGCATATTCGTTATATTCCCGTTTTATTTTCGCGTATGCGAAAACTATCATATGTGCATATTGGCATACACAAAATTAGCATTCGCGAGAAATTCGCATATGCGAAATTAGCATATGCTAATTTTCGCATATGCGAATTTTCGTACGCCAGTCTCACACAGTAGTATTAGAGCCTTCTTTACACCACACAAGCTGGAAGCAGAGAGGGGTGATCACTGTGATGTGTACTGTGAAAAAAAACAAAAAAAAAAACGAATATTCGTAATTACGAATATATAGCGCTATATTCGCGAAATTCGCGAATTCGCGAATATGCGATATTCGCGAATAATATTCGAATTGCGAATATTCGTGAGCAACACTAACGATAACCCAGATGATAGGTATATACTACGATAACCCAGATAATGATAGGTATATACTACGATAACCCAGATGATAGGTATATACTACGATAACCCAGATGATAGGTATATACTACGATAACCCAGATGATAGGTATATACTACGATAACCCAGATAAAGATAGGTATATACTATGATAACCCAGATGCAGATAGGTATATACTACGATAACCCAGATACAGATATGTCCCCTCCATGATGCAGCGTCAGCCTCCAGCCCGGATCCCTGCTCATCATTCTTATAGTCCTATAGAGATGATTGACACGAGAAGATCTTACATCCACCTGGAAATCTCCAGATTCTCTGGGCGCTCAGATGATGATCATTTGTCGGTGGGTTTTTCCTCTACACCGGTCCTGCCCTCTGCTCTTTGCGCCGGGATTTCACATATTCAACCATTTTCTTAAAGTATCTTAAACATTGAAGTTAGGAAATTCTTTAAAAATACATTAAATAAAGGTGAAAGTGTGAAGGCAGAAGTTCTGCAGAAAAGAATAATTGCTGACATGAAAGGATCTCCGGCAGCAATTTCACGGTCACCTCTGCCAAGATCACGGGGTCAGGATCACCCACCAGCTGCAAGGAAGAGCGTTTCCTCCACCAGACGTCTTCAGGGAGGTAAATCCGGAACGAAAACCGAAATATCTGCTTCTGAGGAGAACATAGAGATGACCCGAAAGGATCTGGTAACATCGTAATAATGGGATTGCTGACAAGATGTCCATCTATGATGACCAGTTATATTGTAGCTGTACTCAGGCCCCCCAATGCCCCCTGTAAGATGGAGTCGTGTAACACTATGAAATGTACATTATTCAGCGCACAATGGGGGAGATTTATCAAAACCTCTGGAGAGGAAAAGTTGCTGAGTTGCCCATAGCAACCAATCAGATCGCTTCTTTCATTTTTAACAAGGCCTCTACAAAATGAAAGAAGCGATCTGATTGGTTGCTATGGGCAACTCAGCAACTTTTCCTCTCCACAGGTTTTGATAAATCTCCCCCAGTATCTTCATTGCCCAAAGTACTGTTAACAGTCTACGCCAGGATTCAGTGCCCAAAAAGTATTAGATACCACCACAGATGTCTACTAAAGTGCCCGCTGCTATAGATGCCCCCAGAGTACCTGATACATACATGCTTTCCAAAGTGCCTTCACAGTTGCCCCTTAAAGGGGTACTCTGCCTCTAGACATCTTATCCCCTATCCTTTGGATAGGGGATAAGATGTCTAGGGGCGGAGTACCCCTTTAAGATTTCCCAGCACCTCAGATACATTAATGAGTACATGCCACACCACAAATGCCCCCCAATAGTGTTAAAGGGGTACTCCGCCCCTAGACATCTTATCCCCTATCCAAAGGATAGGGGATAAGATGTCAGATCGCCGGGGTCCCGCTGCTGGGGACCCCGGGGATCGCCGCTGCGGCACCCCGCTATTATTGCGCAGAGCGAGATCACTCTGCACATAATGACGGGCAATACAAGGGCCGGAGCATCGTTACGTCACGGCTCCGCCCCTCGTGACGTCACGGCCTGCCCCCGTCAATACAAGTCTATGGGAAGGGGGCGTGGTGGTCGTCACGCCCCCTGCCATAGACTTGCATTAAGGGGACGGGCCGTGATGTCATGAGGGGCGGAGCCATGACATCACGCTGCTCCGGCCCCTGTATCTCCCGTCATTACGCACAGAGCGAACTCGCTCTGTGCTGTAATGATAGCGGGGTGCCGCAGCGGCGATCCCCGGGGTCCCCAGCAGCGGGACTGCGGCAATCTGACATCTTATCCCCTATCCTTTAACTATATAGACAAAAGAGCGCAGAGCTTCCCATAGAGTAGTATTGTCGGATAGGGTGATGCATAACAATATACATTAAATTGGTTTGCTCAGCTTATGTTGTTGTGTATGGCAAGACACAACAACTTATCAAGCATGTAGGATTATCCTTATAGGTGGTGCTGCCTCCCGGTGATCGGTATCTAGGATGGTCCGGACCGATAAATGCAACGTAGGTAGAAGGGTAAAAATTGCCGGGTACCTGGCGCGATCCACATCAGTAAAGTGATTCCAAGCGGGTGTCGGTAAAAGATAACTTTATAGCCGATGAACACAGACACGTTTCGAGGTGGCAACCTCTTTCTCAATGTGAATAAGGCTTATTCACATTGAGAAAGCGTTTGCCACCTCGAAACGCGTCTGTTTTCACTGGCTATTAAAGTTATCTTTTACCGACACCCGCTTGGAATCACTTTACTGATGTGGATCGCGCCAGGTACCCGGCAATTTTTACCCTTCTACCTACGTCCCAATAGTGTTAGTTACAGGTTCCTCAATACCAGCCATAGATGCCTCCAGAGTGCTAGCTACAAGTTCACTGATTCACATCACATTTGCTCCTGAAGTTCTGCCAGTTCAGCTATAGATATCACCAATTACAGTAGCCACCTATTGTGGAAGTCCCTGGTGCCTTAAATGAGCACTGACAGACTCAAAATATTTTTACATGTTGTACATCTTGGCAAAACATTAACCTTTCTAATAGACTTCATTAAAAAATGTTATCTCCTTTTTATAGAAATCGTGGCTTATAAAAAAAAAAAAAAAAAAGACCACTAGGGGTCCCCATACCATTCAGATCATTATCCTGTCCGTCTGCAGCATTATCCTTGTCCCAGCGGGACAGAGTCCAGGAAGTGAAGGCGGGACTAGCATTCTTCTGTGCTCACTCCTGTCCTATCAGACTGCAGCATGAAAACAGAGAGGAAGGGTTTACAGAGCAGCCTGCAGTGATTGGATGAAGAGACCCAGCACAGCACAGCAGACTTAGGGAGGAAGTGAATACATGGTGAGTGAGGGCGGGCTTAGTGCTTGTCTGGAACAAGCCTCTTCTTGAGCAGTGGATGTCAGAATGAGTGACCAGCAGAGCAGAGGGATTTGTGAGCCAAATACAGAAGCTAGACACATAAAAAAGACACGTGAAGCATCTGCATTACCTAGTGAGTAACATATATAAGCAATATTTTCTGTGATATGACAGGTACGCTTTAATTCCAGGCACCGTTATCCAAGTGCCTGCAAAATAAGCCAGTCCTCATGACAGCAATGTACCTGCCCACAGGTGCACCCAAATAGTATGCACATATAGCATTCAGAGTGCCAGTTACAGATGCCCTTTATAGTCAGATCCAGGTGCCCTTATTCTAGTCACAGATGCCCCCAATCTAGCTACAGATACTATAGAGTGTCCTATATTGTCAGCCACATGTGCCTTAAAGGGGTACTCCGCAGAGTTCGGAACAAACTTCCGAACGCTGGAGCCGGTGCAGGGAGCTTGTGACGTCATAACCACGCCCCTCATGACATCACGCCACTCCCCCTCAATGCAGGTCTATGGGAGGGGGCGTGACAGCCGTCACGCCCCCTCCCATATACTTGCATTGAGGGGGCGAAACGTGACATCATGAGGGAGCGGAGCTATTACGTCGCGAGCTGCTGGCTCCAGCGTTCGGAACAGTTTGTTTCAAACGGTGAGCAGCGGAGTACCCCTTTAATTTTATCCAAAATTATCCCCCATGGTGCCTGCCACAGAGACCACCCAGCGCACCAGGCAGAGATGCCCCCCACACAGTGCTTGCCACAGTGGCCCCACCTGTCCACACATGTACTTTTCAGCGTGCCAAATGCAAGATGTTCCACAGCTTCGTACCAAAAACTCTTTTTAGTATCGTCAAATAAACAACTCACAAACCACAGAGAAGGTAGGTATCATTGTCTTCATGGTGAATGTAGGTCACCTGCTCGGATTATTTATAGATGGATATTTATTGGTTTTCATTGATACATGTGAAATATTTATAGAACAGAAATTCCGCTCTCCTGAAGGAAATGAATGCAGCGAGCCGGCCGGCAGGTGTACACGGGGGGCAGCACAGATTCAATGTCATATCTAGAAAATGGCAACGCGGAGTAATAAATGTTATCTACAAGGACGTCACATAAAGGGGGGGGGGGGTGATGCAGGAGGCCGGGAGGTAATCAGGGCACAGTGGGCAGATCTAGGTTGAGAAAGATGTATCACCGACACTGGAAACAAGAAAAAAATCCGAATAATACAGCGATAACTCCATGAATATAAGCAGTGGAAGGATTTCCTGCTTTCGAGGTGCTAAAAGTTTAAGCTTGTCTACTAGATACACATAAGACCAGGAGCCAATTGTGGTTATGGATGTAGGAGATACAAATTAATTCATATACAAAACAATTCAATTAAATAACAGAAGAGTCAAGAAAATCCAATAAGGCAAAGCTCATGAGCCCCATTGCCAAATCAGGAACCCCAAGTCTTATGTGCCATCTATAATACCAGTCTCTTCTTACATGGGCCCCTCAAGGGGCTTGGGTCTAACTATTACTTTTGTCTCCTAGCCAGGGCCCTTGAGGTCTCACACAAAAGTGCTCACCCCCTATGCCACTGTGAAAGGGACAGGCCATAGCTTTCCCATAAAGAGTCACTGGATTGCTAGTCTGCTTTATATAGACCCCGCCCTCTAATGATAATGAGATAACTCTGCTGACCCCGCCTTCTAATCATAATGGGATGATTCTGCTGACTCCGCCCTCCAATGATAATGAGATGACTCTGCTGACCCTGCCCTCTAACGATTATGAGATGACTCTGCTGGATCTGTCACAGTCTGAACAGCAAAGCTAAAAAGTGAGCTGCAGAAAACAGAAACAAAACACCTGTTTGCTCTAGTGGCCAGTGTAAAAGTGGAATTTATTTTTTATATGGATAACCATATTTTTTGGGAAAAAACAAAAATGTTACTATCATAAAAACTGTCTTTATATGATAAGTGTTTTCCTGACACATTTCCTTGAGTTTTTCCCAACCATTGTTAATTAACCCAGAGATTGCCAAGGTGATCTCCACCACTATCTCCTCCTGCAATGCTACCGCTACACAAAGGACAATATTAGAACCAATTCCCCACAGGCGACTGTGAAGAGTCAAGATATCATCCAACACATTCGGCATGCCAGGAATATATATTTATCACATCAGGAGCGTCCTTCAAAGTACAATAGGAGAAGAGGCTTGATGGACGGGGATCCTGAGTAATTCCTCCTACTATCTACCCCAGGTAAGTGAGGCAGAAGCTACTATCATTCCAGGACACCATTCCTATTAAGATACTGATCTGGAGCGTAGGATAAAAAAATAAGACAAACAAAAAAAGTTTTAACCATAAATGGGAAAAATGACAGGTAAAAAAATAAATAATAAATATATCATTCATTTCTATGTACAGCAGATAAAGATAAATTAATAAAAAAATTAAAAAAAATACAAAGTAAATAAATAATATTGCCCAGGTAAAATTCTAGGCTAATATACTGTCATGGCCGTAAATGTTGGCACCCCTGACATTTCTCTAGAAAATGAAGTATTTCTCACAGAAAAGGATTGCAGTAACACATGTTTTGCTATACACATGTTTATTCCCTTTGTGTGTATTGGAACTAAACCAAAAAAGGGAGGAAAAAAAGCAAATTGGACATAATGTCACCAAACTCCAAAAATGGGCTGGACAAAATTATTGGCACCCTTAACTTAATATTTGGTTGCGCACCCTATGGAAAAAATAAGTGAAATCAGTGTCTTCCTATAACCATCAATAAGCTTCTTACACCTCTCAGCCGGAATGTTGGACCACTCTTCCTTTACAAACTGCTCCAGGTCTCTCTTATTGGAAGGCGCCTTTTCCCAACAATAATTTTAAGATCTCTCCACAGGTGATCAATGGGATTTAGATCTGGACTCATTGCTGCCACTTCAGAACTCTCCAGCGCTTTGTTACCTTCCATTTCTGGGGCTTTTAGACATATGTTTGGGGTCATTGTCCTGCTGGAAGACCCAAGATCTCAGACGCAAACCCAGCTTTCTGACACCGGGCTGTACAGTGCGACCCAAAATCTGTTGGTAATCCTCAGATTTCATGAAGTCTTGTACACATTCAAGACACCCAGTGCCTGAGGCAGCAAAACAACCCCAAAACATCATTGACCTCCACCATATTTCACTGTAGGTACTGTGTTCTTTTCTTTGTAGGTCTCATTCCATTTTCGGTAAACAGTAGAATTATGTGCTTTACCAAAAAGCTCTATCTTGGTCTCATCTGTCCACAAGACGTTTTTCCAGAAGGATTTTGGTTACTCAAGCTCATTTTGGTAAAATGTAGTCTTGCTTTATGTCTGTGTGTCAGCAGTGGGGTCCTCCTGGGTCTCCTCCATAGTGGGGTCCTCCTGGGTCTCCTCCATAGTGGGGTCCTCCTGGGTCTCCTCCATAGTGGGGTCCTCCTGGGTCTCCTCCATAATGGGGTCCTCCTAGGTCTCCTCCATAGTGGGGTCCTCCTGGGTCTCCTCCATAGTGGGGTCCTCCTGGGTCTCCTCCATAGCGTTTCATTTCATTTAAATGTGAACGGATAGTTCGCACTGACACTGATGCTCCCTGAGCCTGCAGGACAACTTGAATATCTTTGGAACTTGTTTGGGGCTGCTTATCTACCATCCAGACTATCCTGCGTTGACACCTTACATAAATTCTTCTCTTCTGTCCACGCCCAGGGAGATTAGCTACAGTGCCATGGGTTGCAAACATCTTGATAATGTTGAGCATTGTGGACAAAGGCAAATCTAGATCTCTGGAGATGGACTTGTAACCTTGAGATTGTTGATATTCTTCCACAATTTTTCCACAAATTTCAAGTCCTCAGACAGTTCTCTTCTCCTCTTTCTGTTGTCCATGCTTAGTGTGGCACACACAGACACACAATGCAAATACTAAGTGAACTTCTCTCCTTTTTATTTGCTTTCAGGTGTGATTATTATATTGCCCACACCTGTTACTTCCCCAGGTGAGTTTAAAGGAGCATCACATGCTTGAAACAATCTTATTTTTCCACAAAGGGTGCCAATAATTTTGTCCAGCCCATTTTTGGAGTTTGGTGACATTATGTCCAATTTGCTTTTTTTTCTCTCTCTTTTTGGTTTAGTTCCAATACACACAAAGGGAATAAACATGTGTATAGCAAAACATGTGTTACTGCAATCCTTTTCTGTGAGAAATACTTCATTCTCTAGAAAAATGTGAGGGGTGCCAACATTTACGGCCATGACTGTATGTTTTTAACTAATATATACACATGCTAACATATATATAGTTTAGGCTGAATAATCAGCCTGTATTTGTGGGAGGGGCAGAGGCCCGGCTTAAAACGGCGGCTGGCCCCTGCCTGTCCACGGGTGCTGCTTTGTGCCCCTCCGAACCCTCCCTCATTTCTTGAATAGGATATGCCCCCTTATAGGATTACCCTCGACGATGGCCAGGGCATACCATCAGCCATCTTGTAGACTTTAGGTGGTGGTAAATTTGGATTATTCTTTTCCGGTTTCAATAGGGTTGGGTTCAGTCCAGCATCTTGGCCATAGCCGTGACCATAAAAATATACATATTATTGTTGTTATTATTATTATGAATATATACATATACTGTATTATTACTCTAATATACAGACGCACAATATTATCATTACTCCTACCCCCTCACTATTATTATGCAGTAAATATAAATCTGGAGGATAGCCTCCGAGGCCCTGGTAATATAACATTAGGACAACACCATTAAATCATTACGGGCAGGATGCATTCACTTTACATACATTGGAATGAATAGCTGGGGCCTCACTGGCCATGTCTGCTCCCCATAATCGCTGTATATCCAGAGCAGAAGAGATTCCTGGGGGATTCGGGCACAGGGACCCCGTTGGTGAGGACACTTCTTGTAGTTGTTGTTCTTGAACATGCAGAATATAATGTTACATTTTCATGACTGCGTGTTACACGGTATATCATTTATCTTATCCGCGTACTTAATGTAATACATTACTCACTGCGTAGTCATCTGTATCTGGATGTTGCCAGGAACGTTTCCAGGAGTAATAATCTACAATGAACAACACAAACACATTATTAATAGAGGAAAAAACCTTCTTCAAATACCATACAGAGCTGAAGATACTCAGGGGGATACATGAAGACCACCGGACCCCCAAAGTAGATTCTGGAATGGGTTCCCTATTATAAAGGGAATCTGTCATAGAGCTGCAGACATGGGCAGATAGCTCATATGGAGATTAAACAAATGATTCCTAACTCTTAGTTGATGGTTGTTTGCAAAATTATAAGACTGTTGAGACCCAATTAGCTCCTAGCAGGCTATAACTACCCCTCCCCCTTACTACAATAAATAATTAAATAATAACTGACACAACAACAATTTAACTTTTCCGTGGGTGGGGATCGGCCACAGTTTTATTTATAAAATTACTTATATAAATAACAATTTAACTGTAACAAAGACACCGATTGGCTTCTTACCAACCCGAGAGGTGCTGCCACACCGTCCTGTGTGGAGGTCTACCCCGGGTTGACCCCGCTTTCACCGTCTTCTTACCGCCAAGCTGTGACTTACAAGAAACAGACATACAAAAAAGGGAGGGAGGGCAAAACTCCGGGTCCTGGGGAGATTGAGGGGGGAAGGGAGGCACCCCAGCTATAAATACCCAGGGAAGGGCCCCTGAAAGCCCGGGAAACTATTAAACCCCTGATTGGTGCACTCCTTCCCCCCTACCCATGGGACATACCACTGTAGCCACTGGCAAGTTTTACAGGCGGGGGAGGGGGCTAAAAAACCTTGCCTGTACATTTCCTAACCCCTTAACTGCTCACCAGTCAGGGGGCAAGCTAGTTATGCACAGCTTGCCCCTCCAAATTACATTTTTCTTCTGAGCTCAAGTTTAAAGAGACAGCTGCAGCATGCATGCTTCCTCCCTCCCCCACCCTCCCTGCTTGACTCCCAGCATTGACTGCCTAGAATGGGTTTCCTATCTTACAGTGCTTCCAAACATGCATATTTTGCAGAGTACTTTGCTCCATATTTTACGCAGCGGATGTTGCTTTTAGCTGATGATTGTTTGCAAAATTATAAAATCACATGTCAAAGAGGTGGTGCTAAACTGCAGCATGCATGCCTCCTCCCTCACCAACTGCTCTCTGCTTGGTTTCCAACTCTAAGTCTTGTACATAAATCACACAGGGCAGCAAGTGGTGGGAGGATTGAGGATGCTGCAACTCAGCTCCACCTCTTTGACACTTGAATTTAGAAGAAAAGCATGATTTTATAACTCTTCAAACAGCCATCAGCTAAGAGACAGGAACCATTTGTTTTCATCTCCCTCGGCTTTCTGCTTCTCCCAACATAAAATGTTATTTTTATTAGATATGTTTTAAAATAACAAAAAATGAGGTCAGTGGTGATACAAAAACAAAAGGTGACCTCCCCCCCCCCCACACACACACACACACCAGTTTCCTGTGATACCCTGCACAATCCCAACACTTTTCCCCTCTTTAACAATATATGGGGTTCATCAGGGGACAACACAGTAAAGAATGAAAGCTTAGTGCATACATTCTTGCAAACATAGATGATGGGAAAAATGCTATGCTAAATATGTCCAGAAAGGTCCACAATTGGACCACTAACTTAGGTCCCCAGGATGGAATAGATGAGTATTCCTATGATCGAGGTCCAAGATGTCCGATCATAACGTTTCCTCAGCGGTCAGGAGTAGTGTTGCTCGCGAATATTCGCAATTCGAATATTATTCGCGAATATCGCATATTCGCGAATTCGCGAATTTCGCGAATATAGCGCTATATATTCGTAATTACGAATATTCGTTTTTTTTTTTTTTTTTTTTTCTTCACAGCACACATCACAGTGATCACCCCTCTCTGCTTCCAGCTTGTGTGGTGTAAAGAAGGCTCTAATACTACTGTGTGAGACTGCCGGACGTAAATTCGCATATGCGAAAATTAGCATATGCTAATTTTCGCATATGCGAATTTACGCGAATGCTAATTTTGTATATGCTAATTTTCGCATGTGTTAATTTTCGCATATGCGAATGTTTGCATATGCGAAAATAAAACGAGAATATTACGGATATGCGAATATTCGCGAATATATGAGGATGTATGATGAATGTCCATATATTCGCGAATATTCGCGAATTCGAATATGGCCTATGCCGCTCAACACTAGTCAGGAGGTCATTTGTTGGGATTTACATCACTATGGACCTTATTTCTTATTATTTTAATACATATCTAATAAAAGTTCCTTTTTTGTAGAGCCTTTTCTCGTTCGTGATATACATCATATAGAAGACCGATTCTCCAGGCAAAATACTCCAATACTTCAGGCAAAACCATACGTGGCCTGTGCTTGGTATTACTATTATTACTACTAGTACTATTGGTATTATTATTGCAGCTCATCACCTTTCAAGACTGAAAAATCACTATTTCCATAATATATGTCATGAATATGATAGATGTTTTGGTTGAAATCCCTCTTTAAAGTGTACATGTCATATCACAGAAAAATATAATGCTTCCATATGTTGCTCACTAGGTCATGCAGATGCTTTACATGTTTTTTTATGTGTCTAGTTTCTATATTTGGCTCACAAATCCCTCTTTTCTGCTGATCATTCTGACATCCACTGCTCAGGAAGGGGCGTGTCCCAGGCAAGCACTGAGCCCGCCCTCACTCACCATGCATTCACTTACTCCCTGAGTTTACTGTGCTGTACTGGGTCTCTTCATCCAATCACTGCAGGCTGCTCTGTAGCTCCGTCCTCTATGTTTTCATGCTGCAGTCTGATAGGACAGGAGTGAGCACAGAGGAGTGCTAGTCCCGCCATCACTTCCTCGTCATTGTCCCAGCCTGTGCTTCAGCTGGGACAAAGATGATGCTGCAGCCGGACAGGATTATGTTCTGGATGGAATGGGGACCCCTAGTGGCCTTTTTTTTTATAAAATGGAGACTGTTTTTTATGAAGTATATTAGAAAGGTTTATGTTTTGCCAAGATGAACAACATATATAAAGTTTTTGATTTTGACAGTGCACATTCAAGTCGAAAAACAATTAACTGGAGTTGAACATACTTTATGTTGTGTAAGGCCAATCTTTTATGACTCCTGTAGAAACATACACATTGTATATATAGCACAGGTGCCCACAGGAAACATGGTTGTAACTAGACGCCTCTTCTTGTATGGCCCTTCCTCTAGTGATGATGTCATGAGGGGCGGAGCTACGCAAGAAGTAGCCCAGACCAGCCATTAAATTGTATGTATTACTCTTTTCACTGTATGCATTATACAGCCATATAAATAACTGTATAATGTATACACCTCCTCCCCCCAAGGAGTTAACTAGCACTGCTCAGCAACGCTAATGAACTCCTTCCTTGCTAGGCTGAGCTGTACGTTGCAGCTGTCAGATGTTCAAAAGGTCAACGAAGCCCCCGAAGTATGGATCAAAACCGGGTTCAGCTAGCTCAACCCTAGTTGTGACCATAAAGTCACCTTCTTGCGATAAGGGCCAATTCTATGTGTATGTGGGCCCCTTGTTTACACACACCATTGCATAGATTAATGTATACCATATTTACCTGGAACAGTTTTTCCCAAGCAGAATGCCTCCAGCTGTTGCAAAACTTGAACTCCCAGGAATGCTGGGAGTTATAGTTTTGCAACAGCTGGAGGCACCCTGCTTTTGAAATATTGATTTAGATATTCATGGGTCATCCATGCTCGGTGGCCTCTGCTCTGACTACAGTATCACCTAAGTGGAATAAATGGACGATGCAGCACTCAGTAATTCCGGAGTGCCACTTTTCTATATACAGCGGGGGTGCACTTTAAGACAACAAAGGCCGCATTTTTCTAAAACTGCTCTGTAAGGTTCCCGGTTTCTTGTAACCGGTATCTGCGACAAGTAACTCACGTGCATTTCTTGCTGGGAACAGATGATTTCGGCTCCTGCTCAGTGACCCACACGACCTTACAATTTTATATCTCTACTTGTGGCTATGCTGCAGCTCTCAGAGACATAACTGAAGATATATTGCACTATTTACGGTGACACAGCTCAGCATTACTGTAAAGTGGAACTTCCCCACTGATAATAGCCTTAAATGCCTTTTCCTGTTTCCTAAAACCACCGCTGCTATCGATTACCAAAGTGTAAAAAAAATTGATAAAAGAGTCCGAGGCCTCCGAAGATCAATTAGGAAAGTGATTTCTCGGCATTTGATAAGCCGGCAGCACCTATGGTTCAGCCACATTAAGGAGAACTTGCATGCTATAATAGTCCTTATATTATCTTATAATAGATTGCAGGATTGGCAAAACATGACTGCTTTCTTCCAGAAACAGCACCACCCTTGTCTATGGGTTGCTTCTAGTACTGCAGCTCATCCAACCTTGCAGTAATATGGAAGCAAAGAAAGTCATGTAGATGTGGAAATCACTCTAATTCTTTACTCGTTTCGAAGCCCTTTGGCCTCTTCCTCAGATTTACCAATATTTAATTGGAGAAGAGGCCGCAGAGCCTCGAAACATGTGATGTTTTATTGGCATTTAAATAAAGCATTGGAGTGATTTCCACAACTGCATGACTTTGTGAAGTGGTTCACGACAGATAATCTTGGACTCTTCTTCTTGCTTCCGGAGGGTCCATTTGCCAGATACTCTAATACTGATTCCAGGAGGGCTGCATCAATGATTATCCATTGAGGTTAAAAGATGTTGCATCTTCTATATATGTAGGAGATGTGGAAATTACTCCAAAACTTTATTTAAATGGCAGTAAAACATAACACGTTTCGAAGCGCTGCGGCCTCTTGCTCAGATGAGGATTGACCAATTTTAATGTGAGGAAGAGGACGCAGAGCCTCGAAACGTGTTACGTTTTCTAGGCATTTAAATAAAGCATTGGAGTGATTTCCACATCTACATGACTTTGTTTGGAAGACACAATAACGTGTAGCCTCAATGGATAATCATTGATGCAGCCCTCCTGCAATCGGCATCAGAGTATCCAGCCAATGGACAATACAGGAGCAAGAAGAGCCCAGGATTTTCTGGTGCAAACAATTTCACAAAGTCATTTATATGTGGAAATCACTTCAATGCTTTATTTAAATGGTAGTAAAACAACATGTTTCGAAGCAGTGCGGCCTCTTCCTCAGATGAGCATTGACCAATATTAATCTGAAGAAGATGCTGCAGACCCTTGAAACATGTTAAGTTTATTGACATTTAAATAAAGCATTGGAGTGATTTCCACATATACATGACTTTGTGAAATAGTTTGCACCAGAAAATCCTAGGCTCTTCTTTTTGCTTCAGTATTGTGGATCGGCTGGATAATCTGATGCTGATTCCAGGAAGGATGCACCACTGAATATCTCATGTTGTTGTGTCTTCTACACAAAGTCATTTAGATGGTGAAATCACTCCAATCCTTTATTTAAATCGCAGTAAAGTATAACGTGTTTTGAAGCATGCTGCCTCTTTCTCAGATGAGCTTTCTTTGACCAATATTCATCTGAAGAAGAGGCTGCAGAGCCTCAAAACGTGTAAAATTGTATTGCCATTTAAATTGATTGAAATTATTTTATACCTTATAAGTATACGTTTTCTTGGCATTTAAATAAAGCATTGGAGGGATTTCCACGTCTACATGACTTTGTGTGGAAGACACAATAACAGCCCTCCTGGAATCAGAAGCAGAGTATTCAGCCGATGGACTATACAGAAGCAAGAAGAGCCCAGGATTCATCCCGTTTCATAGCACTGTGGTCTCGTCCCCAGATGAACATTGACCAACAGACATCTGAAGAAGAGGACACAGCCCTTCAAAACGCGTTATGTTTTACTGCCATCCAAATAAAGTCATCTACATGACTTTATTAAATGGTTTGCCTGGATACTCTGATGCCAACATATAGTATATTAAACTCTTAATAAAAATAATAATAATCATTTTATTTATATAGCGCCTACAGATTCCGCAGCGCTTACGATTATGGGGTACAAACAAAGACAAGTATCAGACATAATATTACACAATAACTATTCAAACAAGAGGTGTGGGGATATGTTGGGGATATGTTGAGGATATGTTGAGGATATGTTGGGGATATGTTGGGGATATGTTGGGGATATGTTGAGGATATGTTGAGGATATGTTGGGGATATGTTGGGGATATGTTGGGGATATGTTGGGAATATGTTGGGGATATGTTGGAGACATGTTGGGGACATGTTGGGGATATGTTGAGGATATGTTGAAGATATGTTGAAGATATGTTGGGGATATGTTGGGGATATGTTGAGGCCAATTAGAGACTGTTGTAGGCCTGTCTGAAGAGATGTTTTTAGGCCACGTTTGAAACTATGGATGTTGTTGTTGAGTCTGAGGGATTGAGGGATAGCATTCCAGAGAACCGGTGCAGCACGAGTGAAGTCTTGGAGACGGGAGTGAGAAGTTCGGATTATAGAAGATGTTAGTTTGAGATCATTAGCAGATCGGAGAGAACGTGTAGGATGGTAGACAGAGATGAGAGAGGAGATGTAGGGAGGTGCAGCATTGTGGAGAGCTTTGTGTGTGAGACTGAGGATTTTGTACTGTATTCTTGACTGAATTGGTAACCAGTGTAGTGACTGGCACATGGAGGAGGCGACGGTGTAGCGGCTGGAGAGGAAGAGGAGTCTGGCTGCGGCATTAAGGATGGACTGGAGAGGAGAGAGTTTGGAGAAAGGAAGGCCTATTAGTAAAGAGTTACAGTAGTCGAGGCGGGAGGGAATCAAAGCAATAATGAGAATTTTAGCAGATTCAGTAGTGAGAAACGGGCGGATTCTGGAAATGTTTTTGAGATGCAGGTGACAAGAACGTGAAAGGGACTGAATATGGGGAGTGAAAGACAGATCAGAGTCCAGTATAACTCCAAGACAGCGAGCCTGCTGCCCGGGAGTTATGGTAGTACCACATACCGAGATGGAAATGTCAGGGTTAGGTACAGTATCATTTGATGGAGAAAAGACAAGAAGTTCTGTTTTCGAAAGATTTAGTTTCAGATATAAAGAGGACATGATGTCTGAGACGGCAGAGAGACAGTCACTGGTATTCTGTAGGAGTGCAGGGGTGATGTTGGAGGAAGAGGTATAGAGTTGGGTGTCATCAGCATAGAGGTGGTACTGGAAACCAAATCTACTGATTGTTTTTTCCAATGGGGGATGTGTAGAGTGAAAAGAGTAGAGGACCCAGGACTGATCCCTGGGGAACCCCGACAGCAAGGAGAAGAGGAGAAGAAGTAGAGCCAGAAAACGAGACGCTAAAGGAGCGGCCAGAGAGATAGGAGGAAGACAAGATGAGAGCAGAGTCCTTGAGACCGATGGAGGGGAGACTACTGAGGAGGAGTTGGTGATCCACAGTGTCAAAAACTCTTTCCAGTTAATCGTTTTTCAACTTAAATGGTGACAGTCAAAATCAAAAACTTTTTACATGTTGTACATCATGGAAAAACATTAACCTTTCTAATATACTTCATAAAAAAATGTATATCCTTTCTATAGAAATCATGGCTTATAATAAAGACCACTAGGGGTCCCCATGCCATCCAGAACATAATCCTCTCCGGCTGCAGCATCATCTTTGTCCCAGCTGAAGCACAGGCTGGGACAAAGTCCAGGAGGTGAGGGAAGGACTAGCACTCCTCTGTGCTCACTCCTGTCCTATCAGTCTGCAGCATGAAAACAGAGAGGAGGTGGTTACAGAGCAGCCTGCAGTGACTGGATGAAGAGACCCAGCACAGCACAGCAGACTCATGGAGGAAGTGAATGCATGGTGAATGAGGGCAGACTCAGACACGCTCCTCCCTGAGCAGTGGATGTCAGAATGAGTGAGCAGCAGAACAGAGGGACATAAAAAAGACATGTAAAGCATCTGCATGACCTAGTGAGTAAAATATAGAATCAATATTGAGATAGGACAGGTACACTTTAACCATTATCAGTCTTTTTTTTTTGGAGACTTTGTATTTTTGGGATGAACCTGTAAGTCTGGGACCAACATGACCGCCAAAATGAATCTGCGCTATTACCACACGGACATGGGGCATCCCAACTGACGGCAATGCCGTTCCGGGCAGAATTCCGCCGAAAGAATGAATTGAAATTTCCACCGGCAGAAATTCTGCAGCTTGTACAGTGCAGCAGAATCCCATTGAAGACAATAGGAGACAGCTGCACCGGAATCTCTCCGGGGGGGCGTAAATTCCGTAGTGTGCATGGGCGCTTAGTGATAGGTGTATTAGAAATGTTCTTTATCCTAAGGAAAACAAATTGCTCAGCTACGACTATAGAAGAACCTTCCCTTGGTTATACCGCGATATAGACTAATGCATCGCGCTTACCGAATTTCTCCATAGTAAAAGCCGAAAACCTTAATTTGATATATTCTACTTCATAATACTCGGTGCCTTCACCATGGTAACAGTGCTATCCTCCACACGTGTGTACTATATAAATAAATGGAGCTGCGTCTCCGCGGGTCCAGTTGCCATGGCGACTTAAAAACTCCTGTTATTATGCAGCGTACCGAGGACGACGGACATTTTATAAGGGAGGTTGTTGCTGGGTCAAGTCTGAAAATAAGTTACCTAGTTTGCCCCTCTGGGCCAGAACACTTGTGTATATACTCATTGTACAAGTGTTTTTTTGTTTTTTTTTACCAAGCAGGTGCCTCCAGCTGTGTAAAACTACAATTCCCAGCATGCCCGGACAGCCGTTGGCTGTCCGGGCATGCTGGGAATTGTAGTTTTGCAACAGCTGGAGGTGCACAGGTTGGGAAACACTGCTCTGATGTGTTCTCTTTTTTACTTAGCAGGTATTTTTACGAATGTCCTTACATACCCAAATGAATAGAACAAAGTCCTTTGTAGTAGTAAAAGGTAACGGTTGTTGTAACGGTTTGTTATGAAGGGTCCTTAGTACCTTGGTACCAACACTTAACCCTCAGGTATCAGTAATATCAGGGTTAGGAACATTTTAAGTACTGTTACTGACATTTTAAAGCTTATAAACATTTGTAGATACTGACAATAGCAGATATACCGTATTTATCGGCGTATAACACGCATTTTTTTAGGCTAAAGTCTATCTGCGTGTTATACGCTGATAAGCCGCTGCAGTTCAATGATTTAAAGCGGGTGCTTTAAATCAATGAACTGCAGCGGCTTTTGCAGATCCAGAGACCGCCAGCGCTGCCGGCTTCTCTGCCCCTGCCTGTCCTGGGCTCCAGAGACTGCCGGCGCCGCTGCCCCATTACCTCGCCCATCCCCCCCCCCCAGGAAAGGCAGGGGGAGAGAGGCCGTCACTGCCCGCTTCTCTCCCCCTGCCTTTCCTGGGGTATATAGCCCTGTTGCCGCCGCTTCTCTCCCCCTGGCTATCGGCGCCGCTGCCCCATTACCTCCCCCATCCCCCCCGGTTTTTCTGACTCTGCAGAAGCCCCCAGGAAAGGCAGGGGGAGAGAGGCCGTCACTACCCGCTTCTCTCCCCCTGCCTTTCCTGGGGTCTAGAGCCCTGCAGCCGCCGCTTCTCTCCCTCTGGCTGTCGGCGCCGCTGCCCCATTGCCTCCCCCATCCCCGGTTTTATGATTATCTGTTGCCGGGGTCGGGTCCGCGCTGCTTCTGGCTCCGGTCCGCGCTGCTTCTGGCTCCGGTGTGGCGTCTATGCGTCGTTGCTATGCGCTGCGCTACGCAATGACGAGAGTCGTCGTGTCACTCGTCATTGCACCTCGCAGCGCATAACAACGACGCATAGACGCCACAAGCAGCGCGGACCCGGCAACAGGTAATCATAAAACTGGGGATGGGGGAGGCAATGGGGCAGCGGCGCCGATAGCCAGGGGGAGAGAAGCGGCGGCAGCAGGGCTCTAGACCCCAGGAAAGGCAGCGGGAGAGAAGCGGGCAACGACGGCCTCTCTCCCCCCTGCCTTTCCTGGGGGCTTCTGTGGGGTCAGAAACAGTGTATCGGGGTATACACATGCACACACACGCACCCTCATTTTACCAAGGATATTTGGGTAAAAAACTTTTTTACCCAAATATCCTTGGTAAAATGAGGGTGCTTGTTTTTACTCAGATGCCTGTGCTATGGGGCCCATCGGCTTTTTGCTACTTCTGCCCGAAACATTGAAATTTTTGAGTATTTGGAGGTAGGAACAACATTGATTTCCACTTACAGTGCTACTTACGCTCACCAGGTACTTTCTCTAACGACAAGAGAACCTGTGCACAGTGGACAGGAAAAACAATACACATTTTTGGTATTGATATGGACTGGAGTATATACATACTGACTATGAGATAACAGTCCTGACTTTTTTTAGTATTGTACATTAACTCACTATCTGTACACATTATGCAATATATACATTTCTGGCTATTATAGATTTTTTTTATATGTATACTTCTCTTACAGGCTATACAATCCTATTGTAAACCTATATACATTTTGTTACTGACTGATAGTATATACATTCATTTTCATGTGCAAATTGTAGCTACAAGGTAACACTATTCTTGATCAGGATATCTTCTGCACGACCAATCCTGCTGACATAAAGACAGAAGACATCAGATAGGTTAACATAAACATTTTTATATATACATTCTGTACAGTTTTAGCCTATTAGTACCGCTTACATCACCATCACATAATTTTTTTTTCCATTAGGCCCATAGTAATATTTCACACCATCTTTGTTTCTGCCCTGTGATTTAAAGAGGTACTCCATTAATTTTCTCACTGATAGCAGCCACCCGGGCCTCTTGTTGAGCCCTCACCGACATAGCTGCGGGAACTGGGGGTGCTCCTTTCTGGTAGGGGTAGGAGGTACTGTCTTATATACCTAATGACTTGTGGCTCATCCCCAAAAATATCTACCGTGGCAGTGGGGGTGATTTGGAGCATGCTGTGGGCTTCTAGACCTGGGGGGCCAGACACTGGGCTGGAGCTGGACTAGGGAGTTAAAAAAAAAAAAGCGGCCTCAGTCGGGGTACACACTCTGGATTCCTCGGTGTAGATCTCCGCCCAGGATCCCCAGGTCCGGTGGTGCGGTGACAGCCTCACAGGCGGTGCTCCCATCAATGTCGCTGGTGTTCCGCCCTCCGGTGTATCCAACCACTGATCGCCACTCTCCGGCACTGTTCCTCCAAAGAGAGCTTCTGCAGCCGGTCCACAAGCTCCTGGAAGACTTGAGCTGTGGCCGCTGCTATTTCCGGGCACCATCTTGGGACTCTCAGACATCGTGGGTTTGCGTGCCTCCGCCATCTTGCTCTGCTCACCAACTTCCTGAAGACTGAAGAGGTCCGGCTGTGCTCCGCTTCTTATACCGGTCTCCGGCCAGATGGCTGACGACCGGAAGTTCGGCACTGCAATGGCTGTTGGACAGAAATTCGTCAGCGGTGCATTCTCTTCAGTTGCTCCCCCTGAAACAAAGGGTGGGCCCTTTTGGTTCCACTTCGGGTTAGAGACTGAGACTTGACTTATACGCCCAGGGGGGGGGGACGCTGATTTTCACGGCACTCCTTCACGTGCTTTTCCTTAACTCCTTTAACCCTTACAGGTATGGTGGACATTTTGGCACATAACATAACTTCAGCATGGATTTTGCACATAACAGGCACAGTCTTCCTACGTTCACAATAGCCGGAATGAACTTTTCTTCTCCCCCTCTTTTTACTAACGCCTTTTACACCTCAGGCCCCATTCTAGAATGACCGCGGCCTTCAGCACTAGATGGAACACTCTGCCCCCTATGTCTTTCCTTGTTCTATCAATGATCTTCATTCAATATTTGACAATATTTGACTTTATTCTCTACTCTGGGTGGAGTGCTGCCCTCTTGGCTGCGGTGTCCTACAGTAAATGTTACTTTGGCTACCCTGGTCTGATACTTACTGGGGGTCACGTTCTGAAGTTGTGCTATAGCCGCGACTGGATAGATTATGTAATTGACTGCACCATAAAGATTAATACAGTCTGAGATCTTAGCAATATAATTGCACAAATTAATCCTGGTCTAACAAAGATAGGATGCGAACCCCTCTGAGCCTTAAGTTTAATAGAACTGAACCTGATTCAGACCAACTTTTAATTACTTAAAAATCTGTATTGGAATCTGTGGGGCCTCTGAGCATTGGCGGCTATAGATATCATTAGAAGAGCGGAGGTGATTATTTCTAAAACTATTCCAGATGAGATATTCGGGGTCATTTATAAACTGCGCAGGCAAAGGGGGGCTTATCTCTGATATTAAATTGGTATAGGTAATCTATGGCGTACAGAGCAGAGTATAAATGAATAGGGGGCCCCCTGCTGGTGCAGTGTGAGGCATTGCATGCTACTATACAAGTGTTTCCCAACCAAGGTGCCTCCAGGTGTAGAAAAACTGCAACTCCCAGTTGTCCTAGCATGCTGGGAGTTGTAGTTTAGCCACAGCTTGAGGCACACTGGTTGGGAAACATTGTACTATACTGACACCGAATTCCATGGTTGTCCGAATTCCAAAATTTCCTTCTGATCATTTTAGGGGAGTTTTCGGGATGAGCTGCCCTTTGTGTATGTGAAGCTCTATTCTTGGCCATTATATAACTAATATATGGCATTTTTTAGCATATTTCTGCTCTGCAGGCTTCATTTCCGATTTGTAGTTCTCCCAGAGCTGGTAGGCGGATCTCCTTCCTCCTCCCTCCATAGACTTGGTTTGCTTGTCTTGAGCTCCCTCTTCCCCCCCCTCAATAGACTTGTATTGCTTGTCTTGAGCTCCCTCATGCTCCCCGCTCCATAGACTTGTATTGCTTGTCTTGAGCTTCCTCCTCCCCCTCCATAAACTTGTATTGCTTGTCTTGAGCTCACTCCTCCTCCCCCTCCATAGACTTGTATTGCTTGTCTTGAGCTCCCTCATCCTCCCCCCTCCATAGACTTGTATTGCTTGTCTTGAGCTCCCTCTTCCCCCCTCAATAGACTTGTATTGCTTGTCTTGAACTTCCTCCTCCCCCTCCATAAACTTATATCTTGTCTTGAGCTCACTTCTCCTCCCCCCATAGACATGTATTGCTTGTCTTAAGTTCCATTCTCCCCCTCCATAGACTTGTATTGCTTGTCTTGAGATCCATCATCCTCCCCCTTCATGGACTTGTATTGCTTGTCTTACAGGCACAGAAAAAAACTGAGCTGATTGTCCGAGAAGAAGATTTGAGCAGCGGTGGGGACTAGAGGGAAAAACTTTGATAACAGGAGAAAGAAGCATTTTTGTCTAATAAGATATATTACAATGTTTCTTATATTTGCTTGTACTATATTGATCTATGCAACATTTGCTCAAATGACAAGTGTTTTGGGCACTTACTTTAACCTCTTGAGGACGAAGGGCATACCTGTACGCTCTTGTCCCGCTCCCCTTCTATGACAGGCGCTCAGTAGCTGATAGCCGCCGGGATCCGTGGCTAATGCCGGACATCACCGATCACTGTGATGCCCGGCATTAACCCCTTAGACATCACGATTAAAGTTGATTGTAGCCTCTTAAATGTTAAAATACATGTCCCGGCTGCTCAGCAGTGCTGACCAGGACCACCGCTGTGAAATCGGGGTGTCCCGATCAGCTGAGAGGATGGCGGGAGGACGGCATGGCAGGCTGGAGCAGCAGAGCACAGATAACACTGATCAATGCTATGCTATGGCATAGCATTGAACAGTGTGTGCAATCAGAAGATTACATGTAATAGTCCCCTATGGGAGCTATAAAATTGTGTAAAAAAAAAAAATAAGTAAAAAAATTATAAAAGTTTGAAATAAACATAAACAAATGTTGTATCGCTGGGTGTGTAAATGTCCGAACTATAAAAATTTAATGTTACTTTAAATGCAGGGTGAAAGGCGTATACGTAAAAAAATACCAAAGTCCAGAATCGCAAATGAAAAATGGCCCAGTCCTCAAGGGGTTAAAAGGGTGTGTGGTTTATAGGAAACAGGTCTGGCAATAAAGAAAACAGGGGCAGCTTGATCTTTGCCTCAAAATTTGGGAATTGACCGAAAGTAAGCCAAATAGGAGGGTGCATAAAGTTAGACAAATGTGTGTAAAGATGTGTCAGGCATGACAATACAACAAATAACTCCTAGGGCAGTGTTTCCCAACCAGCGTGCCTCCAGATGTTGCAAAACTATAACTCCCAGCATGCCCGGACAGCTGAAGGCTGTCCGGGCATGCTGGGAGTTGTAGTTTTGCAACATCTGGAGGCACCCTGGTTGGGAAACACTGCCCTAGGGGTTAAAGAATCCTTCCAATGTCATGTGTGATAAGTTTAAAGTGAAACTTTTATTTAAAAGTAAATAATAATAGTGATTTAGTGATTTTGAAATAAAGTGGTTTAAAAACAGGACATACAGCACCACAAATATGGCATCTGCTTGATATACCCCAATTCCTGATTAATGGACTTTATTTGTGTAGGAGCTGCAATCTAAAAACTAAAACTGTCACCACACTCTAACATGTTTCACCATTTACACTGTGGCTTTCTCAAGGGAAACCAACTGACAGACTCCCTGCTAACATCTGGCTCCAGCGTTTTTTGCCACCAAAAATCACAGTCCATCGAATTTGGCGATTTCATGTAGCATTAAGTCAGTCTGACCAAAGGTTCTGTCCCTTAGAAGCACAAAAATAAGTGAAAACATACAAGGGTCCCATACACCCACGGATGACACCTATTCTCCAGAAATTCCAGAAATGACTAAAAATAAATAATATAATTGAACATTCATTTCCCCTTGATAATAAATGAGTGCAGGCTCCAAAAATATTTGGAAACGAGAACATCTTATCTGCTAAAATATTAATTGTTCTTAATTCGTCATTTCAAACAGTTGAATCGGCAAAATTCAACAAATTGTTCAAAATAATTGGTTTTATGTTGGGAATTAATCAAACATTTGCAGACTTGCACATTTGGGCTCATCTTGTCCTGCTTACTTTGATTTCCTACAAAATCCAATTAAAATATCCAGTGAATATATATATTCTTTTTTTTACATATGTACAGTATATATTTTTTTTATATTTATCTCTCTTAGAAATTTACAGTATATATATATATATATATATATATATATATATATACATATATATAATTAATTTTATTTACACTATATATTATTTACACTTTATATATATTTTATTTCATATTTTATGCACACACATGAATATATATGTATATAAAGTAAAAAAATATATACTGTATATATTTAATAAAAAAAATTATATATATATATATATATAATTTTTTTAGGTAGGTATATGCAGTATATATTTTTTACTATATATATATATATATATATATATATATATAGTATATATATATATACACGTAGATATATATATATATTTATATGTGTGTATAAAATATTGTACTAAAGTAAATTTATGTACCTGCTTTATGTGCTACAATGTTAATTTCATATTTGTGTTGCATTGTACTATGTTTCTTATGTAATGAAAAAAACTCATTGAACTGTATATATATATATATATATATATATATATATATATATATATATATATCTCAACGTGTGTGTGTGTGTGTATGTATGTGTGTATGTTCCACAAAAACTTCCAAACGGCTAAAGATATTAACATGAAACTTTGTCACATGTTACTTATATGTCAACAACAAACATAGGATAGGTGATTTAACCCTTACTCACCCCCATTTGCCAGGGGCGGGGTTTATGTTTAAGCCCCATACAAGTCTATGGGAAATATATGTTACTGCATAACTTCCAAACGGCTGGAGATATTTCGATAATACTTGGTCACATGTTACTTATATGTCCACTTAAAATATAGGATGGTTCATTTAACCCTTAACTACCCCCATTTGTGAGTGTCGGGTTTTTTGTTTAAAGTCCCATGAAAATCAATGGGAAATGTATGTTCTCACATATTATCCGTACGGCTGGAGATATTTCAATACCTGGTACACATATTATGGGTCGGGATATGAGGACACGATGGGAGGTCGAGATAGGAGGACGAGATAGGAGGATGAGATAGGAGGATGACATAGGAGGACGAGATAGGAGGATGAGATAGGAGGGCAGGATAGGAGGATGAGATAGGAGGGCAGGATAGGAGGTCGGAATATGAGGACGGGATAGGAGGACGGGATAGGAGGTCAAAATAGGAGGTCAGGATAGGAGGTCGGGATAGGAGGTCGGGATAGGAGGACGGGATAGGAGGACGGGATGGTCGGGATATGAGGTCGAGATAGGAGGTCGAGATAGGAGGACGGGATAGGAGGACGAGATAGGAGGATGAGATAGGAGGATGAGATAGGAGGACGGGATAGGAGGACGAGTTAGGAGGATGAGATAGGAGGACAGGATAGGAGGAAGAGATAGGAGGTTGGAATATGAGGACGGGATAGGAGGACGGGATAGGAGGACGGGATAGGAAGTCGGGATAGGAGGTCAGGATAGGAGGTCGGGATAGGAGGTCAAGATCTGAGGACAGGAAAGGAGGTCGGGATAGGAGGTCGAGATAGAAGGTCAAGATAGGAGGACGTGATAGGAGGTCGGGATACAAGGTCGGGATAGGAGGTCGAGATAGGAGGTCAAGATATGAGGACGGGATAGGAGGACGGGATAGGAGGACGGGATAGGAGGACGGGATAGGAGGTCGGGATAGGAGGACGGAATAGGAGGTTGGGATAGGAGATCGGAATAGGAGGTCGGGATAGGAGGACGGAATAGGAGGTTGGGATAGGAGATCGGGATAGGAGGTCAGGATATGGGGTTGGGATATGACAACAATATATGAGGACAGGATATGAAGTCAAAAGCTTCCTCCTTTGTTGATTTTCCTCCACAACAAGGATGAGGAAGGAAAAACCGGGCAACGCCGGGTACTCAGCTAGTGTATATATATATATAAAACAAAAAAAATTACGGCACTACTCAGCCTCGGTGTGTGGGTGCCAGCGTCCAGAACTTCTTGACCCAAGTCCTTAGTTTAGACAAATTCCAAAGATGACGCAGCACTCCAAAAAACGGTGAAAAAGTGTAAATTTATTTCTGTCACATCAATACAATGTATTGATGTGACAGAAATAAATTTACACTTTTTCACCGTTTTTTGGAGTGCTGCGTCATTGTTGGAATTTATATATATATATATATATATATATATATATATATTATTTTTTTTTATTTTTTTTTTCATTATTTATTTACACACACATATATAGATTTTATTTATTTAAATATATACAGTATATATATATATATTTTTTTTTTTACATATAGTTTTTTTTAACTATATTTTTTTAACTCTCTCTCTCTCTCTCTCTCTCTATATATATATATATATATATATATATATTTATTTTTTTCAAATTTGGGACAACTTGTTTTTAGATCTCACTTTTCATATTATTCTCTAGAATTTGTACACAGTGGAAGAACAATAGAGACGTCAGAATGCAGCATTCAGTCACAGGCCGCGCTTGAAGTGTTCTATTATTCACTATTTTCAAGCTGAGGACGTTTGATACATCGTCCCTGAGGGCTAAATTCATCAAAGGCCATCTCTATCTCTCTCTTTCCTTCTCTCTCTCTTTTTTTTAATCCTTTCACATGAGAAAAATGAGATTTCATGTCATGTTATTCCATGGGGCTGATTCATCAAAGTGACGTGGTCCCAGTTTCCCCCCCCCGTCTTGTTGAACCGGCCCGATGGAATAACATTGACTGATGTGCAGTTTATCACAAATGTGATTAATAGGCCCCTTTAATGTTAGTTAAACATTACATTATACTGTAATCTGCGCATCAGCTGGAGACGGTAAATATGAACATGTGATGGGGAAAAAGAAAGAAAAACGGAAAGCAAAAAATGCAAAAAAAAAAGCAAACCAAAAAACAAATAAAGACAAAATTGCCCTAGGTGTAATCGAAAATTTGCTCAGAAAAATAAGTAATTCCTCAATTCCCAAATGGTCACATCCTACACCAATCCCCTACCCTTAGAATAGATCAGTGGTGTCCAAACTGCCGCCCTCCAGATGTTGCAAAACTACAACTTTCAGCATGCCCGGACAGCCAACGGCTGTCCGGGCATGCTGGAAGTTGTAGTTTTGCAACATCTGGAGGCCCGCAGTTTGGACACCACTGGAATAGATGATGGGTTGTTAGTGAGACATCAGGATTAAAATAAACAGAGTTGATTATTTAAAAAAAAAAAATTTCAAAAAACAGCACCACCCCTGTCCTCAGGTTGTGTGTGGTATTGCAGCTTAATTCAAATGAAGTTAATGGAGCCAAGTTGTAATACCACACACAACCTGAGGACAAGGGTGGCGCTGTTTTTGGAAGTAATTAACACAGTTTTTTCTATTCCCAGATAATCGCTTTACCTCTATGGGATCAGGATATATAGTAGTTATAGATCTCCCCTCCAGCTCTATCTGTATACTGCTGCTATCTCTTTGGGATCAGTATATATATATATATATATATATATATATATATATATATATGTAGTAGTTATACATGTCCCCTCAGCTCTATCTGTATACTGCTGCTACCTCTATGGGATCAGGATATATAGTAGTTATAAACCTCCCCTTCAGCTCTATCTGTATACTGCTGCTATCTCTTTGGGATCAGTATATATATATATAGTAGTTATACATGTCCCCTCAGCTCTATCTGTATACTGCTGCTATCTCTATGGGATCAGGATATATAATAGTTATACACGTCCCCCAGCTCTATCTGTATAATGGTGCTACCTCTATGGGATCAGTATATATAGTAGTTATACATGTCCCCTCAGCTCTATCTGTATACTGCTGCTATCTCTATGGGATCAGGATAAATATCAGTTATACACCTTCCCCCAGCTCTATCTGTATACTGCTGCTGCTATCTTTATGGGTTCAGGATATATAGTAGTTATACACCTCCCCTAGCTCTATCTGTATACTACTGCTGTTATCTTTATGGGATCAGAATATATAGTACGTATACACCTCCCCTCACAGGTCTATCTGTATACTGCCGCTATCTCTATGGGATAAGGCCATATAGTAGTTATACACCTCCGCCCCAGCTCTATATGTATACTGCCGCTATCTCTATGGGAAAAGGACATATAGTATTACACCTCCGCCCCAGCTCTATCTGTATACTGCTGCTGCTATCTCTATGGGATAAGGGTATATAGTTGATATACACCTTTCCTGAAGCCGTGTTCAAACATTTCATTTCTTACTACGTTTTTCCATGATTTTCTCAATGTCCCGGAGTGTTTCTTTAACATGCGCTATGTAAGTAGCATAGAGCCCTAGACAAACGTTTGGCGCTTGCCAAATCCGTACATACAAATTGCTACCACTATATTCAGCGGCCACATTAATTGTCACCCAGCTTTCCCAGGAACAGATACAGAAGAACGACTGAAAAAAAGAATTCTTAGTAACCTGCCAGCCCTTTTCATTATTTGCTGAATTTCGAAGCAATCTCTGTTTAATGGAGCACGCGCTAGTCGCTGGGTATGTAGAGAATGGCGCATCACTTCCAGTTACGTTATTTTTTTTATTTTTTTGTTTTTCATTCTACCTTTGAAAAGTCTTCACATGTTCAGAGAAAAAAAATTCTTCTATTGCTCAAAGCTTTAATATCGCTTCCCGTCCCCGGCACGATTCGCAAGCCACAGCTGTCCGCGCATCTGTGCAGAAACCGCGGCAAAAAAAAAAAAGCCGAGGTTTGATGGCTGACAGTCTGCAGGGAGAATACAAAGGTTTTAATCCTGGATTAGAGAGTCTGCCTATCGCGCTAAACTTTAGTGATGACACCAGCGGGAAAAAAAATTCAACTAAAACAAAAATACAGAAAGGACAATGGTGGCGGCGACTCCCATCGCTGCGTAGGGCCTCCGCCGGTGCTCTCAGGACTCCCCGAGCTCTCATCAGCTCTGTTATTATAGTAACACCGACGAATATATATATATATATATATATATATATATATATATATATATATATATATAGAAATGTAGGTCAGCCTGGAGATGTGATGTCAAAACCTGTTTAATACAATACGGCGCAAGTCGGGAAAGTGATGGACGCCATCTGGCCGCACCGGAGGCTGAATAAGCCCTCTAGGAGCGTCATCAGTCACATGCAAAAGAAACTATATACCATTGGACGTCTCGCAAGACGCAAATGAGATGCTTCCAATTTGTCGCTGACACCTTCCCACCCTGCACGAGATTCGGCCAGACGACTTCTTTCCAGATGAGGAATGTTCTAAATTAGTGGGCTCTAAAGCTAATGGCTGTCCGGTCATGCTGGGAGTTGTAGTTTTGTGTATGGAAGAAAATGAAACCTTCTCATTTGGTGCACGGAGTGTGCCTGACTACTGGCGATGCCGGCCGCCATGCGCCCTTCATTCACATCTATGAGAGAGGCGTGACGCGGAAGCTGCAAGAGCGCTATATCTTGCCTTGATATTCCTGTTTGTTGGTTATTGTGTTAACCCCTCGTGTTTTTGACGTGTACCAACGACTTTGTACAGTTTCAATTTATTATTTTGACTCTGACACCCCAGCACATACAGTCCACGTGTTTTCTGTCCTGCACTAATGAGTCACTCTCCCTTTAGTGCTGAGAACTGGTGTTAGGATCGGCAGGCTGGAGGTGGATCCTCTGTGCCAGAGAGGGATTGGCGTGGACCGTGTCGGTGGACCGGTTCTAAGTTGCTACTGGTATTCACCAGAGCCCGCCGCAAAGCGGGATGGTCTTGCAGCGGCGGTAGCAACCAGGTCGTATCCACCGGCAACGGCTCAACCTCTCTGACTGCTGAAGATAGGCGCGGTACAAGGGAGTAGACAAGAGCAAGGTCGGACGTAGCAGAAGGTCAGGGCAGGCAGCAAGGATCGTAGTCAGGGGCAACGGCAGGAGGTCTGGAACACAGGCTAGGAACACACTAGGAAACGCTTTCACTGGCACAAGGGCAACAAGATCCGGCCAGGGAGTGCAGGGGAAGTGAGGTAATATGGACAGGGAGCAGGTGGAAGCTAATTAGGCTGATTGGGCCAGGCACCAATCATTGGTGCACTGGCCCTTTAAATCTTAGAGAGCTGGCGCGCGCGCGCCCTAGGAAGGTGAGCCGCGCATACCAGGACGTGACAGCCGGGGACCGGGACAGGTGAGTGACTTGGGATGCGATTCGCGAGCGGGCGCGTCCCGCTATGCGAATCGCATCCCCGCCGGCAATGTCAGTGCAGCGCTCTCGGTCAGCGGGTCTGACTGGGGCGCTGCAGAGAGAGGGACGCCGCGAGCGCTCCGGGGAGGAGCAGGGACCCGGAGCGCTCGGCGTAACAACTGGGAGGTGTGTGCTGCCTCAGCCAATCAGACTCTAAACCTGCTCAGAGCAGGAGGGTGGGGGCTTCTCTCAGAGAGTGAGCTGGCTGGCAGAGCAGAGATGCCATGATTGCTAGGAGATGAAGGCAAGGGGAGGGAAGAATGGCAAAGAATATCAAGTAGCCAGAGAAGACAACAAGGGCCACAGGAGCCATGCATGGCAAGCAGGATGGTATATAGGGAACATATCCAGGTAGTGTTTTGGCTTTGGGGCCTTTTGACTGTCTGAGCATGCTGGGAGTTGTAGTTTTGCAATCGCTGGAGGCACCCTGGTTGGGAAACACTGCGTTAGAGTACATTTCTTTGTGTCAACCTGAGCATCCTGTCATTACAGGTGTTGTCCAGCAGGGTGTGCAGTCACATGATGTGTGTAGATTCTGATATAAGGGGAAACCATAAACCCAATGTATAATACCTGTAACAAAACACTGTGCAGAACCCCCTCTATAACAAATCCCACATTTCCTTCTATCGGCTCTGAGCTCATTTATAAGCTGCAGAGGGAACCCGTAATGTGGCGCTGCGATAATCCGGGGGCTGACAGGATGTGAAGGCATCACAGCGAATTTTATTAAGACAGACTCTGCTCTGGTTCATTAAATAGGGAGTTCGATAAATTGTCATTATTGTGTTACACTTGGGTTACCATCCCGGTAAATAGACACGGTTAACGCCGATCGATCCGGCTGCGCGAATCGCATATTCATTTGCCTCTGTGAAGGTTTTGGAGAAAGCTCTTCGGATTTAAAGGGCACCTGTCCTGAGACACTGGGGTCCCGGGTATATTGTCAGACATTGAGTGGTCCTCTTCTGACGTTCTAAATCACTGGTTTTCAAAGTGTGGACCATTAGATGTTGCAAAACTACAACTCCCAGCATATCCGGACAGCCGACGGCTGTCCGGGCATGCTGGGAGTTGTAGATTTGCAACAACTGGAGGTCCACACTTTTGTAGACCATCGCTCTAAGTGACTCTGGGAAAGCTAGAACTTTGGTCACATGACTCACTCTCTGGTTGACTGGTTTCTATGTAGAAACTGCTAGAAGGTTCTGAGGGAGGAGTCTCATGAGTCCAACCCTCTCCCCCCCCCCCCTCCCCCAGAGGGCTGGTACCAAGCCTGGGCAGTCAGAGATAGCTTAGGCTACTGTGCAGATGAGCTTTTCTGCCTCCTGCATAAAGGAAGTGCAAGGGTTAACTGTTTAGTCTCTACTGCCACCACTGGTGGATTACATAAGGATGCATGGAACCTTGGTCACATGATGTACCATCGGACTAGTTTCTATATAGAAACTGGTAGAAGGTCCTGAGGAAGGAGTCTGTCAAATGCAACACGTAGTCTTTACTGCCACCACTGCTGGATTACATAAGGATGCATGGAACTTTGGCCAACGGCTGTCCGGGCATGCTGGGAGTTGATGTTTTGCAACAGCCTAAGGCGCCCTTGTTGGGAAACACTGCCACAGGTTATATGTTGTTTTACAACTCCATTGAAGTAAATGGGCTCAAAAAATTTAATATTAAAGGGGTACTCCAGTGGAAAACTTTATTATTTTTTATTTTTAAATCAACTGGTGCCATAAAGTTAAACAGATTTGTAAATGACTTCTATTAAAAAAATCTTAATCCTTCCAGTACTTATTAGCTGCTGAATACTACAGAGAAAATTCTTTTCTTTTTGGAACACAGAGTTCTCTGATGACATCATGACCACAGTGCTCTCTGCTGACATCTCTGTCCATTTTAGGAACTGTCCAGAGTAGGCCTATTAAAAAATCTTAATCCTTCCAGTACTTATTAGCTGCTGAATACTACAGAGGAAATTATTTTCTTTCTGGAACACAGAGCTCTCTGCTGACATCACGACCACAGTGCTCTCTGCTGACATCTCTGTCCATTTTAAGAACTGTCCAGAGTAGTAGAAAATCCCCATAGCAAACATATGCTGCTCTGGACAGTTCCTAAAATGGACAGAGATGTCAGCAGAGAGCACTGTGCTCGTGATGTCAGCAGAGAGCTCTGTGTTCCAAAAAGAAAAGAATTTCCTCTGTAGTATTCAGCAGCTAATAAGTACTGGAAGGATTAAGATCTTTTTTAATAGAAGTAATTTACAAATCTGTTTAACTTTCTGGCACAAGTTGATTTAAAAAAAAAAAAAGTTTTCCACCGGAGTACCCCTTTAAATAAAAAATTAAAAAAATCCACAAAGCAAAAATCTATGGTGTGTAGTGCTGGGCTGACTCTAAGCCTATGCGGCAGAGCGGTTTACTTTGTTCACTCTCCCTACCTCGGCTGCTACATTGCATAGTGAATAATGGGCAGGAAAGACGACTGTCAGCCGCCATTATTATACGCCGCCAATTACACGACGAAACGGCTCGACACAGTCACAGAGGAGGACAGATGTAATATCACCCGCACCGTATCTGATAAAGGACGAGCCGGCTAATGCCATTTATTTTCTGAAGGGTAAATATATTCCTGCTAATGGACTGGCGTGCCACACATAGTAAAGACATTTAAAGAACGCACTGCTATGGCAACAAACATTCGGCTCCTTCCCCTCAGCAAACGCATTCGGCTGGCAGGAACGCAGACGTCTTAAAAGACGCCGAGGAGTTCTGTAAAGTTTTCGCCTTCTTCCTGGTAGGCGCAGTCACGTGTTATAGATCATTCAATACGTAAAGGTAATGAGGACGGAATACTAACAGGCGCATGATGAGCGGCGTAAAGGACGGGTCCTAGTGACATTATCATAAGTAAACATGGTAAAGATACATTGTAGACACAAATAGTGATGATGTTAAACTGTTATTTTTTATTTAACATGTCTGCTGAGCTCACTGTCGCCTCCCTGCTGTGTAATGTACTGACAGTGCTATGAGAGCATTGCCTCTATGTGCAAGAATACAACAGAAATAATACTGACTCTATGTACAAGAATATAACTACTATAATACTGTCACTTATATACAAGAATGTAACTACTATAATACTGCTCCTATATACAAGAATATAACTACTATAATACTGCTCCCTATATACAAGAATATAACTACTATAATACTGCTCCTATGTACAAGAATATAACTACTATAATACTGCTCCTATATACAAGAACATTACTATAATACTGCTCCTATATACAAGAATATAACTACTATAATACTGCCCTCTATATACAAGAATATAACTACTATAATACTGCTCCTATGTACAAGAATATAACTACTATAATACTGCTCCTATATACAAGAATATAATACTATAATACTGCTCCTATATACAAGAATATATCTACTATAATACTGCTCCTATATACAAGAATATATCTACAATAATACTGTCTCCTATATACAAGAATATAACTACTATAATACTGCCTCCTATATATAAGAATATAACTACTATAATACTGCCTCCTATATACAAGAATATAACTACTATAATACTGCCTCCTATATATAAGAATATAACTACTATAATACTGCCTCCTATATACAAGAATATAACTACTATAATACTGCTCCTATATACAAGAATATAACTACTATAATACTGCTCCTATATACAAGAATATAACTACTATAATACTGCTCCTATATACAAGAATATATCTACTATAATACTGCCTCCTATATACAAGAATATAACTACTATAATACTGCCTCCTATATATAAGAATATAACTACTATAATACTGCCTCCTATATACAAGAATATAACTACTATAATACTGCCTCCTATATACAAGAATATAACTACTATAATACTGCCTCCTATATACAAGAATATAGCTACTATAATACTGCTCCTATATACAAGAATATAACTACTATAATACTGCTCCTATATACAAGAATATAACTACTATAATACT
Source organism: Hyla sarda (assembly GCF_029499605.1). Classification (NCBI taxonomy): domain Eukaryota; kingdom Metazoa; phylum Chordata; class Amphibia; order Anura; family Hylidae; genus Hyla; species Hyla sarda. The sequence goes on from NC_079195.1 coordinate 219,897,771, forward strand.
GCTCCTATATACAAGAATATAACTACTATAATACTGCTCCTATATACAAGAATATAACTACTATAATACTGCTCCTATATACAAGAATATAACTACTATAATACTGCCTCCTATGTACAAGAATATAACTACTATAATACTGCTCCTATATACAAGAATATAACTACTATAATACTGCTCCTATATACAAGAATATAACTACTATAATACTGCTCCTATATACAAGAATATAACTACTATAATACTGCTCCTATATACAAGAATATAACTACTATAATACTGCTCCTATATACAAGAATATAACTACTATAATACTGCTCCTATATACAAGAATATAACTACTATAATACTGCTCCTATATACAAGAATATAACTACTATAATACTGTCTCAGTTCAGTTGAATTGCACATACATGTCTGTGGATTGACTAGCAGTCTTGGCCGGCTCCTGCCTACATATGGCTGACATATTGCTGGCAGTGGAATAACACGAGTATCCGCAGTGATGCGTTGGACAGAAGCGAGAGCTGACGAGTCGTAATTAATGTTTTGCATGAGCGCTCCAAATAAATAATTATAAAAAAAAGGGAGAAGAGAGCGGCGGTGGTGGCGGCGCGCTCCTCTGATCTGCCGCCGCTCACTTCACATTTATCGTATGAGCAGAGTAAAGAATCCCAATTATCAGCGACTTCATTTGTGTTAATGTGATAATCCATTACGCCGGATGAAGGTGATTCCCGTCAAGGCAAACGCCGAAGACATCAACTTTGTTCTTTGTTATGATACAGCGGCAAAAAAAAGCGACAAAGTAGCCACAATGCTGGAAAGCTAATGAGGAGAGCGCAGCATCGGGGGGGGGGGGGGGGGCGCAAAGCTGCGGAATCTAATAGGACAGACACATTGTATCCTTTTTATATTCTCAAAAAACAATGCAATACATAGAAGAGAGTAGTATGTAGTGTACACCAGTGGTCTCCAAAATGTGGACCTCCAGCTGTTGCAAAACTACAAATCCCAGTATGCCGGCATGCTGGGAGTTGTAGTGTTACAACATCTGAAAGTTGGCATATTTAAAAAAACAATAATTAGATTTTTTTTTTTATGTTAAAAATCTCTTGAAGTTTTCATTTTGGCCACTAGGGGCCTAAAACAAAACTGAGATTTCTAGTTATGTCTGTGATGATAAGGAGAAGGCTGCTGGGAAAGTGACCAGTGCTTTATTTACAGTAAGTAGAGAAGACAACAGATGATGCTCACAGCTCAACCCCCCACTCTCTCTGGAAAAGCTGGAATCTGTGTTTTGGAAGCAAAGAAATTAGGAGAGCGAAGTGTCATGGCGCAAATCTGCGGAATCTAATAGCACAGATACATTGTATCCTTTTTATATTCTGAAAAAAACAATTCCCCATAGCAAACCTCTCCTGCTCTGGACTGTTCCTGACATGGACAAAGGTGTCAGCAGAGAGCACTGTGGTCAGAAAGAAAAGCAACTCAAAAAGAAAAGAACTTCCTGTGGAGCATCCAGCAGCTGATAAGTACTGGAAGGATTAAGATTTTTAAATCGTAGTCATTTACAAATTTGTTTAACTTTCCTGTACCAGTTGATAAAAAAAAAAAAAAAAATGTTAAATGTATTCCACCGGAGTACCCCTTTAATGGTTAATCTATTTACTTAATAAGGGACCTACCTAGATACCCACTTCAAGAAGACGTCACCTGCGAGTCATTGCTAGTATCTATTGCTAGAGGGTCACTAAATGGGGAATATTACCATGAGGCAACATTATGGCTCACGGGGGGAGGTATGGGGGCAAATATTGGATACCACTGCAATACACACAAGCAGCATAGTACATTGCAGACATCCTTATTGTTAAAGGGGTACTCTGCTGCTCAGCTTTTGGAACAAACTGTTACGAACGCTGGAGCCGGCGCCGGGAGCTCATTACATCATAGCCCGCCCCCTCGTCATGTCACGCCCTGCCAACTCAATGCAAGTCTATAAGAGGGGGCGTGACAGCCGTCACGCCCTCTCCCATAGACTTGCATCGATGTCACCAGCTCCAGCGTTCAGAACAGTTTTTCCAAACGCTGAGCAGCGGAGTACCCCTTTAACACCCAGTCTAAATTTCCTCAGTCTAAGGAAGGGTTAAAACAAAGGAACAACATCTTTCTTTATTTTCTTTTTGGAACACAGAGCTCTCTACTGACATCACGAGCACAGTGCTCTCTGCTGACCTCTCTGTCCATTTTAGGAACTGTCCAGAGTAGTAGAAAATCCCCATAGAAAAAATATGCTGCTCTGGACAGTTCCTAAAATGGACAGAGATGTCAGCAGAGAGCACTGTGCTCGTGAAGAAAATGATTTCCTCTGTAATATTCAGCAGCTAATAAGTACTGGAAGGATTAAGATTTTTTTAATAGAAGTCATTTGCGAATCTGTTTAACTTTCTGGCACCAGTTGATTTAAAAATTAAAAATAATAAAGTTTTCCACCGGAGTACCCCTTTAATGTCAATTATATAACATTAGAATGAATCCAGATAGTTTAAGGTAGAAGAGGAATCCAGCTCTGCAGCCGCGACAAAGACACAGTAATTCAATATCATGGGGGATTTAATGTACGGGCGGCTGAGCCAACGCCGAACGTGTTACAATCTGATGTCACCTGACAAGCACATCACACCAGGAAATAAGAAGATCTTACGGCTGAGATAGAACGTCTCTCCCCAGCGTCTCGGACACTCACCGCCTGGTGACACAAAAGATAAATGTGATTTTTTTTTTCTTATTTTTTATTTTTTTTGGTACTTTTTATTCTGCCGTCTTAATCTGAGGATAAAATAAATGTGTCTTTTAAGAGGATCCAGAAAAACTCTCTTCAGAGGGAGAATCTGCAAAGCTAAGATAAACATATATATATATTTCGCAGCATTAAGGAAGAACATCGCTTTGGCCATTTGGCGCAACGTAGAAGGGGGAAAAAATTAGACTTTGAGTCCTGGGGGCCTCCGGAGAAGAAGCTGCGCTGACTTTTAAAGTAGATACTTAAATCTTATGAAAAATAAATCAAATAAAATTGAAGAAAATGGCAGAGATGTATATCTGACTGCGCCACAAAGTCCTGAGTGCTTCAGGAGAAAAGATTTTACTATGTCAGATCCCGGTTTCGGGACAATTGCCCATTAATAATTTTGGTTTATCCATCCTGAACCCCTATATTTATTACATTCATGAGCCCCCATCTTTTCCTACTTTCTTTAATATACCCTACTAGCTGAGTACCCCTGTCTACCTACCTAAACCTTGTGGGTGAGAAAAATCTACGCTGGGGCTTCAAGAGACAGGAAAAGCTGGGTGGCACTACGTGCTTTTCCAGTCTCCTGAAGCCCCAGCATTAATAAGCTGCTCATCCTTCCGGCACACCTGTTTTCTTTAATATACCCTACTAGCTGAGTACCCCTGTCTACCTACCGAAACCTTGTGGGTGAGAAAAATCTACGCTGGGGCTTCAAGAGACAGGAAAAGCTGGGTGGCACTACATGCCACCCAGCTTTTCCAATCTCCTGAAGCCCCAGCATTAATAAGCTGCTCATACTTCCTGCACACCAGTGCTGCTATGAGCTCTTCCTACCCCCCACACTGATGTCTTTTCTCACTACTCCCAGCCCACCCCGTACCCTCTACCTGCCCCTGCACTAACTATTCTCTGCACCTGCCTGCCAGACAGTTAAATTATACTTTACAATGATGTTTATAATTTCCGGGCTATCTCTGCAGCGCGAGAGTAACACGATCAGGAGATGCACCGGAGGTCCTATAGACTTGCATGGGACTTATGTTTACACCTCGAGATCACGTTGCTATTAATTGAGACATCTAAAAACTCTACTATATTTTATATAGTACATATACATATAAGTGACATGTGCAGTGGGGCAAAAAAGTATTTAGTCAGCCACCAATTGTGCAGGTTCCCCCACTTATAAATATGAGAGTCCTGTAATTTTCATCATAGGTTATAACCTCAACTATGAGAGACAGAAGGGGAAAAAAAATCCATAAAATCACATTGTCAGATTTTTGAATAATTTTTTTTGAAAATGATGGTGGAAAATTAGTATTTGATCAATAAGAAAAGTTCATCTCAATACTTTGTTATATACCTTTTGTTGGCAATGACAGAGGTCAAACGTTTTCTGTAAGTCTTCACAAGGTTTTCACCCACTGTTGCTGGTATTTTGGCTCATTCATCCATGCAGATCTCCTCTAGAGCAGTGATGTTTTGGGGCTGTCGCTGGGCAACACAGACTTTCAACTGCCTCCAAAGGTTTTCTATGGGGTTGAGATCTGGAGACTGGCTAGGCCACTCCAGGACCTTAAAATACTTCTTATGAAGCCACTCCTTCATTGCCCGGGCGGTGTGCTTGGGATCATTGTCATGCTGAAAGACCCAGCCACGTTTCATCTTCAATGCCCTTGCTGAAGAAAGGAGGTTTTCACTCAAAATCTCACGATACATGGCCCCATTCATTCTTTCTTTTACACGGATCAGTCGTCCTGGTCCCTTAGCAGAAAAACAGCTCCAAAGCATGATGTTTCCACCCCCATGCTTCACAGTAGGTATGGTGTTCTTTGGACGCTACTCAGCATTCTTTCTCCTCCAAACACGACGAGTTGAGTTTTTACCAAAAAGTTCTACTTTGGTTTTATCTGACCATATGACATTCTCCCAATCCTCTTCTGGATCATTTAAATGCTCTCTAGCAAACTTCAGATGGGCCCAGACATGTACTGGCTTAAGGAGGGGGACACGTCGGGCACTGCATGATTTTAGTCCCTGGCAGTGTAGTGTGTTACTGATGGTAGCCTTTGTTACTTTGGTCCCAGCTCTCTGCAGGTCATTCACTAGGTGCTCACCGTTCTTGTGATCATTTTGACACCACAGGGTGAGATCTTGCATGGAGCCTCAGATCGAGGTAGATTATCAGTGGTCTTGTATGTCTTCCATTTTCTAATAATTGCTCCCACAGTTGATTTCTTCACACCAAGCTGCTTGCCTATTGCAGATTCAGTCTTCCCAGCCTGGTGCAGGTCTACAATTTTGTTTCTGGTGTCCTTCGACAGCTCTTTGGTCTTGGCCATAGTGGTGTTTGGAGAGTGACTGTTTGAGGCTGTGGACAGGTGTCTTTTATACTAATAACAAGTTCAAACAGGAGCCATTAATACAGGTAACGAGTGGAAAACAGAGGAGACTCTTAAAGAAGAAGTTACAGGTCTGTGAGAGCCAGAAATCTTGCTTGTTTGTAGGTGACCAAATACTTATTTTCCCCCATAATTTGCAAATTTTTAAAAAATCAGACAATGTGATTTTATGGATTTTTTTTCTCATTATGTCTCTCATAGTTGAGGTATACCTATGACGAAAATTACAGGCCTCTCTAATCTCTTTAAGTGGGAGAACTTAAACTTGAAATATCTCCAGCCATTTGAAATCTCCTATCCATCTCATATCTATCTATCTATCTATCTATCTCTCATATCTATCTATCTTATATCTATCTATCTATCTTATATCTATCTATCTATCTTATATCTATCTATATCATATAAATCTATGTCATATCTATCTATCTATCTCTCATATCTATCTATCTTATATCTATCTATATTATATAAATCTATCTCATATCTATCTATCTATCTTATATCTATCTATATCATATAAATCTATCTCATATCTATCTATCTATCCACCCCAGCAGCTGTCTCTCCCTCCTGTGGCCCCCACCACTACCTTCATTCAGGGTTCTACCTTATTAACCAGAGCATAAACGAGTTGCAAAAAATAATCTCTCACTCTAAAGGACTCATGGACATTACATGACCAGTATTGACTTCAGAGGGAATGGTATAATACCTCATTTCACCTGTGGGGGCACTGCAGCAGAATTGATCACATACTTATAGGTCGATCGTGGTGGGTTGGGCTATAAGCAACATACATGGTTTTTCTTTTGGACAGTTTTGATAGGTAACACCCTGAGCAGCAGCCATGGAAATATAGGGAGAGAACAGCCTGGAGTAGATGGCAGCAATGTATGATGGGAACTGTATTCTGGTGTCCTCGTGGGCTGCAGCTGAAGCTCTTCCCTCTATTGCTGCCCTGAGAAGGAGCACATAGTGAGCAGCAGGACAAAATAAGGTCATAGGGGGAGATTTATCAAGACCAGCGCAGAGGAAAAGTTGCTGAGTTGCCCATAGCAACCAATCAGATCGCTTCTTTCATTTTCCAGAGGCCTTTTCAAAAATGAAAGAAGCGATCTGATTGGTTGCTATGGGCAACTGGGCAACTTTTCCTCTGCACAGGTTTTGATAAATCTCCCCCATAGTACATATTTAGGATGTAGGATAAGTGTTACGCTGTGTGTATGTGTGGTGTACCGGTACAGGACCTTTTCCTGTCCCTGTCTTAATTCCCCTCAGTTAGAGTTCCTCCATTCCACAGGGCTCCCCTTGTTCGCCTCGTATAAATGTATTTCTGAATATTGTACAATATGTATATAGAGGTTGTATAAATGTCTAGGACCTTCCTAGGTCATGTGATATATTATAAAGGTTGTACGAATATTTAGGACCTTCCTGGGTCATGTGATGATGTCATGTGATGTACCCAGAGTTCTTTGGGTTCAGGACCTACAGGCTTTACAACCAATGGGATTAGTCCAGATTCCTTAGTATATAAAGGGCTGTAGTCACTAAATTCAGGCTCTCTTATCTCCGGGATTTCAGCCAAGCACAATCAGCATACCTCAATTCATCTCAACTAGGCCAAAGCCTAGAACCAGGAGCCACTAAAACCGTGAGTTATAAAGCATATCTACAGATTCTTTGTGACTACTATTCAACTCAAACCCTATTATTAGTTGTACAGTGGCCTGCTTAAGTTTCAAGACTATTAGTCCCAGCAAAGCCTGTGAGGAACCTGCATCCCGGTTACCTCAAGAGAAACTGTTTAATTGTAAAGACTGTTGGCATAAGAAGTTCAGTAAAAGTTCCAGTTATCTCATAAAACCTGCTGTGGACATTCCGTTTATTATCCTGCCGTTTGTGGACGGGTTGTCGGCAGGGCCTTCGATAGAAAACAACCGCACCCTGGCGTCACGACAAACCAAGGGTTAATACCACCAGACCCTGTAGCATCATTGAATCACCCCTATACCACTACTCTTCCGGCTCTCCACATATGCATGAGGAGTAGCACTATTTCTGCCCATTATATATACTTGTATGTGGCATTTTTTACCAGTTTCCACCTCTGCAGGGTCCAACTTTCTCTTCAGTTGAGCTAGTGGGTGTAGACTAGCTGTTATGATGTCTCTATACAATGCACACTCACACACAAAGGGATCCTGCTCCCCTATAGTTCTATAGCACACCCTCAGAAGCAGCAGCAGAATGGAGGACATATAGAGCAGTATAAGCTGTGAATCCAGCACTGGGTGTATAACCCTTACTAAACCAGCTTTCTCTTAACCCTTACTAAACCAACTTCTCTGTATCTCTGTTTCTGCCTCTCTCTCTCTCTCTGCTAGACCATCCACCCACTCCTCTCCATAGACATCTATGGGCAGCATAAAACCTGATCCTTCAGTTAGTTGAACTACTAGTTTGTTGTCTGTAAATAAAAAAAACTTTATTTACATTCAAAGACAGAAAACCAGTACGTACCTAGTCCAGCTAAGAAGTGGAGTCAATTGTTTATGACACATTGAATGGCAAAAAATAGAGAGAGATTTCTGCAGCTGCTGATGTGTTTAGCTCACAGAGCATTGCCTAGCCTGTGTACAGTTGTGTATCATGCATTGACTTATACATTGTAGCTAAGAAAAGAGAGATTTGCGCATTTGCTTGTGTGTTTAGCTCACAGAGCACAATTGTGTATGATACATTGACACATTTTAGCGGTGTTTCCCAACCAGGGTGCCTCCAGCTGCTGCAAAACTACAACTCCCAGCATGCCCGGACAGCCTTTGGCTTTCCGGGCATGCCGAGAATTGTAGTTTTGCAACAGCTGGAGGCACCCTGGTTGGGAAACACTGTATTGTAGCAAATAATAGAGAGGTTTGTGCTGCTGATAAAGTATTAAGCTCACAGAGCATTTTCTAGCCTGAGTATAATTGTGTATGATGCATTGACTAATACTTTGTAGCAAAAAATTAAGAGAATTTGCAGCTGATGCCTTTAGCTCACAGAGCATTGCCTAGACTGGACCAGGACTAGCTGTCTCCGCGCATGCTGGGAGTTGTAGTTTTGCAACAGCTGTAGGTGCCCTGGTTGGGAAACACTGCATTGTAGCAAAGAATTGAGAGGTTTGTGCTGCTGATAAAGTGTTAAAGGGGTACTCCGGTGTAAAACTTTTTTTTTATTTTTTTATTTTTTGTCAACTGGTGCCAGAAAGTTAAACAGATTTGTAAATTACTTCTATTAAAAAATCTAAATCCTTCCAGCACTTATTAGCTGCTGAATACTACACAGGAAATTATTTTCTTTTTGGAGCACAGTGCAACACACTGTTGCTGGTATTTTGGCCCATTCCTCCATGCAGATCTCCTCTAGAGCAGTGATGTTTTGGGGCTGTCGCTGGGCAACACAGACTTTCAACTCCCTCCAAAGGTTTTCTATGGGGTTGAGATCTGGAGACTGGCTAGGCCACTCCTTTGTATCCCGGGCGGTGTGTTTGGGATCATTGTCGCGCTGAAAGACCCAGCCACATTTCATCTTCAATGCCCTTGCTGAAGAAAGGAGGTTTTCACTCAAAATCTCACGAGACGTGGCCCCATTCATTCCTTCCTTTACATGGATCAGTCGTTCTGGTCCCTTAGCAGAAAAACAGCCCCAAAGCATGATGTTTCCACCCCCATGCTTCACAGTAGGTATGGTGTTCTTTAGATGCTACTCAGCATTCTTTCTCCTCCAAACACGATGAGTTGAGTTTTTACCAAAAAGTTCTACTGTGGTTTTATCTGACCATATGACATTCTCCCAATACTCTTCTGGATCATCCAAATGCTCTCTAGCAAACTTTAGACGGGCCCGGACATGTACTGGCTTAAGGAGGGGGACACGACTGGCACTGCATGATTTGAGTCCCTGGCGGTCTAGTGTGTTACTGATAGTAGCCTTTGTTACTTTGGCCCCATCTCTCTGTAGGTCATTCACTAAGTCCCCCTGTGTGGTTCTGGGATTTTTGTTCACCGTTCTTGTGATCATTTTGACACCACGGGGTGAGATCTTGCATGGAGCCCCGGATCGAGGTAGATTATCAGTGGTCTTGTATGTCTTCCATTTTCTAATAATTGCTCACACAGTTGATTTCTTCACACCAAGCTGCTTGCCTATTGCAGATTCAGTCTTCCCAGCCTGGTGCAGGTCTACACTTTTGTTTCTGGTGTCCTTCGACAGCTCTTTGGTCTTGGCCATAGTGGTGTTTGGAGAGTGACTGTTTGAGGTTGTGGACAGGTGTCTTTTATACTGATAACAAGTTCAAACAGGAGCCATTAATACAGGTAACGAGTGGAAAACAGAGGAGACTCTTAAAGAAGAAGTTACAGGTCTGTGAGAGCCAGAAATCTTGCTTGTTTGTAGGTGACCAAATACTTATTTTCCCCCATAATTTGCAAATTTTTAAAAAATCAGACAATGTGATTTTATGGATTTTTTTTCTCATTATGTCTCTCATAGTTGAGGTATACCTATGACGAAAATTACAGGCCTCTCTAATCTCTTTAAGTGGGAGAACTTAAACTTGAAATATCTCCAACCATTTGAAATCTCCTATCCATCTCATATCTATCTATCTATCTCTCATATCTATCTATCTATCTTATATCTATCTATCTATCTATCTTATATCTATCTATCTATCTTATATCTATCTATATCATATAAATCTATGTCATATCTATCTATCTATCTCTCATATCTATCTATCTAGCTATCTATCTATCTTATATCTATCTATATTATATAAATCTATCTCATATCTATCTATCTAACTTATATCTATCTATATCATATAAATCTATCTCATATCTATCTATCTATCCACCCCAGCAGCTGTCTCTCCCTCCTGTGGCCCCCACCACTACCTTCATTCAGGGTTCTACCTTATTAACCAGAGCATAAACGAGTTGCAAAAAATAATCTCTCACTCTAAAGGACTCTTAGACATTACATGAACAGTATTGACTTCAGGGGGAATGGTGTCATACCTCATTTCACCTGTGGGGGCACTGCAGCAGAATTGATCACATACTTATAGGTCGATCGTGGTGGGTTGGGCTATAAGCAACATACATGGTTTTTCTTTTGGACAGTTTTGATAGGTAACACCCTGAGCAGCAGCCATGGAAATATAGGGAGAGAACAGCCTGGAGTAGATGGCAGCAATGTATGATGGGAACTGTATTCTGGTGTCCTCGTGGGCTGCAGCTGAAGCTCTTCCCTCTATTGCTGCCCTGAGAAGGAGCACATAGTGAGCAGCAGGACAAAATAAGGTCATAGGGGGAGATTTATCAAGACCAGCGCAGAGGAAAAGTTGCTGAGTTGCCCATAGCAACCAATCAGATTGCTTCTTTCATTTTCCAGAGGCCTTTTCAAAAATGAAAGAAGCGATCTGATTGGTTGCTATGGGCAACTGGGCAACTTTTCCTCTGCACAGGTTTTGATAAATCTCCCCCATAGTACATATTTAGGATGTAGGATAAGTGTTACGCTGTGTGTATGTGTGGTGTACCGGTACAGGACCTTTTCCTGTCCCTGTCTTAATTCCCCTCAGTTAGAGTTCCTCCATTCCACAGGGCTCCCCTTGTTCGCCTCGTATAAATGTATTTCTGAATATTGTACAATATGTATATAGAGGTTGTATAAATGTCTAGGACCTTCCTAGGTCATGTGATATATTATAAAGGTTGTACGAATGTTTAGGACCTTCCTGGGTCATGTGATGATGTCATGTGATGTACCCAGAGTTCTTTGGGTTCAGGACCTACAGGCTTTACAACCAATGGGATTAGTCCAGCCTCCTTAGTATATAAAGGGCTTTAGTCACTAAATTCAGGCTCTCTTATCTCCGGGATTTCAGCCAAGCACAATCAGCATACCTCAATTCATCTCAACTAGGCCAAAGCCTAGAACCAGCAGCCGCTAAAACCGTGAGTTATAAAGCATATCTACAGATTCTTTGTGACTACTATTCAACTCAAACCCTATTATTAGTTGTACAGTGGCCTGCTTAAGTTTCAAGACTATTAGTCCCAGCAAAGCCTGTGAGGAACCTGCATCCCGGTTTCCTCAAGAGAAACTGTTTGATTGTAAAGACTGTTGGCATAAGAAGTTCAGTAAAAGTTCCAGTTATCTCATAAAACCTGCTGTGGACATTCCGTTTATTATCCTGCCGTTTGTGGACGGGTTGTCGGCAGGGCCTTCTATAGAAAACAACCTCACCCTGGCGTCACGACAAACCAAGGGTTAATACCACCAGACCCTGTAGCATCATTGAATCCCCCCTATACCACTACTCTTCCGGCTCTCCACATATGCATGAGGAGTAGCACTATTTCTGCCCATTATATATACTTGTATGTGGCATTTTTTACCAGTTTCCACCTCTGCAGGGTCCAACTTTCTCTTCAGTTGAGCTAGTGGGTGTAGACTAGCTGTTATGATGTCTCTATAGAATGCACACTCACACACAAAGGGATCCTGCTCCCCTATAGTTCTATAGCACACCCTCAGAAGCAGCAGCAGAATGGAGGACATATAGAGCAGTATAAGCTGTGAATCCAGTACTGGGTGTATAACCCTTACTAAACCAGCTTTCTCTTAACCCTTACTAAACCAACTTCTCTGTATCTCTGTTTCTGCCTCTCTCTCTCTCTCTCTGCTAGACCATCCACCCACTCCTCTCCATAGACATCTATGGGCAGCATAAAACCTGATCCTTCAGTTAGTTGAACTACTAGTTTGTTGTCTGTAAATAAAAAAACTTTATTTACATTCAAAGACAGAAAACCAGTACGTACCTAGTCCAGCTAAGAAGTGGAGTCAATTGTTTATGACACATTGAATGGCAAATAATAGAGAGATTTGTGCAGCTGCTGATGTGTTTAGCTCACAGAGCATTGCCTAGCCTGAGTACAGTTGTGTATCATGCATTGACTTATACATTGTAGCTAAGAAAAGAGAGATTTGCGCATTTGCTTGTGTGTTTAGCTCACAGAGCACAATTGTGTATGATACATTGACACATTTTAGCGGTGTTTCCCAACCAGGGTGCCTCCAGCTGCTGCAAAACTACAACTCCCAGCATGCCCGGACAGCCTTTGGCTTTCCGGGCATGCCGAGAATTGTAGTTTTGCAACAGCTGGAGGCACCCTGGTTGGGAAACACTGTATTGTAGCAAATAATAGAGAGGTTTGTGCTGCTGATAAAGTATTAAGCTCACAGAGCATTTTCTAGCCTGAGTATAATTGTGTATGATGCATTGACTAATACTTTGTAGCAAAAAATTAAGAGAATTTGCAGCTGATGCCTTTAGCTCACAGAGCATTGCCTAGACTGGACCAGGACTAGCTGTCTCCGCGCATGCTGGGAGTTGTAGTTTTGCAACAGCTGTAGGTGCCCTGGTTGGGAAACACTGCATTGTAGCAAAGAATTGAGAGGTTTGTGCTGCTGATAAAGTGTTAAAGGGGTACTCCGGTGTAAAACTTTTTTTTAATTTTTTTATTTTTTGTCAACTGGTGCCAGAAAGTTAAACAGATTTGTAAATTACTTCTATTAAAAAATCTAAATCCTTCCAGCACTTATTAGCTGCTGAATACTACACAGGAAATTATTTTCTTTTTGGAGCACAGTGCTCTCTGCTGACATCATGAGCACAGTGCTCTCTGCTGACATCTCTGTCCATTTTAGGAACTGTCCAGAGCAGCATAAGTTTGCTATGGGGATTTTCTCCTACTCTGGACAGTTCTTATAATGGACAGAGATGTCAGCAGAGAGCACTGTGCTCGTGATGTCAGCAGGGAGCTCTGTGTTTCAAAAAAGAATTTCCTCTGTAGTGTTCAGCAGCTAATAAGTACTGGAAGGATTAAGATTTTTTAATAGAAGTAATTTACAAATCTGTTTAACTTTCTGGCACCAGTTGATTAAAAAAAAAAAGTTTTCCACTGGAGTACCCCTTTAAGCTCACAGAGCGTTTTCTAGCCTGAGTATAATTGTGTATGACTGATACTTTGTAGCAAAGAATAAAGAGAATTTGCATCTGATGCCTTTAGCTCACAGAGCATTGCCTAGACTGGACCAGGACTAGCTGTCTCCGTGCATGCTGGGAGTTGTAGTTTTGCAACAGCTGGAGGTACCCTGGTTGGGAAACACTGCATTGTAGTAAAGAATAGAGAGGTTTGTGCTGCTGATAAAGTGTTAAGCTCACAGAGCATTTTCTAGCCTGAGTATAATTGTGTATGATGCGTTGACTGATACATTGTAGCAAAGAAAAGAGAGATTTTCGCGTCTGCTTATGTGTTTAGCTCACAGAGTATTGCCTAGACTGAGTACAATTGTGTATGATACATTGACTGACACATTTTAGCAGTGTTTCCCAACCAGGGTGCCTCCAGTTGTTGCAAAACTAGTTTTGCAACAGCTGGAGGCACCCTTGTTTGGAAACACTGCATTGTAGCAAAGAATAGAGAGGTTTGTGCTGCTGATCAAGTGTTAAAGAGGCACTGTCATTGTTAAAAAAAACTTTTCATATATTGCAGGACTCATTATAATATGACATTTCACATTATACACCTGTTAAAAAAAAATTTACATTTTCACCTGAAATTCAAGCTCAAAATAGCCACCACTAGGGGTCGCCTGTCTTTTAGCCAGACAGACTAGTCTAGATTGTACAGCATACTGGATACCGGCCATAAAGCATACCGGTATCCAGTATAGGAGATTTCTATTGTGTATGCAAAACTACAGATAAAGGATGTGTGGACATGCTGGGAGCTGTAGTTTTACAACAGCTGGAGGCAACACTGCTCTAACACAGTTATTTACAAACATTGCAGCTTCAGTTGCTACTAAACTACAACTCCCAGCATGCTGAAATAGTCAAAGCTTTCTCAGACTCCTGAAAGTTGATCAGACATTCAGGAGTCTGTGAAAGATGAATAACACCCATAGTGACAGCTATGCTGATTAGCATCCAGCTTTACTAGGAGAAGATAAAACAGATAGAACATGTATTCATAAAAAATGCTGTGTCACGATGCCGGCTGGCAGGAGGTGGATCCTCTGTGCCAGAGAGGGATTGGCGTGGACCGTGCTAGTGGATCGGTTCTAAGTCACTACTGGTTTTCACCAGAGCCCGCCGCAAAGCGGGATGGTCTTGCTGCGGCGGTAGTGACCAGGTCGTATCCACTAGCAACGGCTCAACCTCTCTGACTGCTGAAGATAGGCGCGGTACAAGGGAGTAGACAGAAGCAAGGTCGGACGTAGCAGAAGGTCGGGGCAGGCAGCAAGGATCGTAGTCAGGGGCAACGGCAGGAGGTCTGGAACACAGGCTAGGAACACACAAGGAAACGCTTTCACTGGCACAATGGCAACAAGATCCGGCGAGGGAGTGAAGGGGAAGTGAGGTATAAATAGGGAGTGCACAGGTGAACACACTAATTGGAACCACTGCGCCAATCAGCGGCGCAGTGGCCCTTTAAATCGCAGAGACCCGGCGCGCGCGCGCCCTAAGGAGCGGGGCCGCGCGCGCCGGGACAGGACAGACGGAGAGCGAGTCAGGTACGGGAGCCGGGATGCGCATCGCGAGCGGGCGCTACCCGCATCGCGAATCGCATCCCGGCTGGAGACGGTATCGCAGCGCACCGGGTCAGTGGAGCTGCCCGGAGCGCTGCGGTAGCGAGAGAGAAGCGAGCGCTCCGGGGAGGAGCGGGGACCCGGAGCGCTCGGCGTAACATGCTGTACTTTTATCTAAAAAATCCTTGCACTAATTTTATAAAGATCTCTTCTTATATTTATAAATTTTATCCTGTTATGAATTCACCATAATGTCTTCTGATTACTGCAGGCAAGCTCCAAGTATCTTCCTCTGTGTAACATGACACAGCATAAAACCAGAGAGGAAAGGGTTACAGAGTAGAGAGTACTGATTGGCTGACTGCCCAGGCTTGCTCCTGTGAGGGAGACAGACTGACACGCCCCCTCCAGCCTGCACAATGAAAAAGTAACTCACCAGCAGATAAATGCTTATATCTCTGGATATATAGGTCCGAGACACATAAAAATTATATGCACATGATCAGGATTGGGTCCTGAGTAACATATCACTTTTTTTCTTTTTTTTGCACTATGACAGGTACGCTTTAAGCTCACAGCCTGAGTATAATTGTGTAAGATGCATTGACTGATACATTGTAGCAAAGAATAAAGAGGATTTGCAGCTGATGCTCATGGGTTTAGCTCACAGAGCATTGCCTAGACTGGAGCAGAGCTAGCTATGTAAATCCTTGCTGCCTGTGTATGTAAACCAGCCAACAAATATCTCCAAAATACAAATAAAAAAAAATTGAAACACAAATTTTACTATGAAGTTGTAGAAGTTTCCATTCACACCCTGAATAAGTTTTATTAAGCGACAATGCGGAGGACCCCCGAGCGGTCTCGTCAGGTCGTCCTTGGCTGTATGTGATCGGACAGATTGCTGCAGGCCTCCGGTCAGATATATATTGCCATAGTACATCAGCACGGCGGACAGCGCCCTGCGCCCGCTGACAGGCAGCCAGATGTTGTATTATGTTTCTTTGCTTTTAATGTCATTAGAGTCATTTGTGAGGATGTAGCACTTAGGCTGATTTGGCTTTAAATGCTTAGTCAATATAAATTATTATGCAGAGACGTTACCCCTCCATAGATCTGAGAGCGCTCATAAAATGGAGAGAGAGGGCCGCACATGTGTTTATTCTTTATTTATTAGGAAATATGTCACAGGCAAAAATTCCAGATGGTGAGAATTCTCCATTTTTTCTTTTAGACTGATGAGTGCTTGGCAGGACGGCTGCCTGACATGTGGGGGGATCACAGCTGAGCGGCTGCGCCATTTACATATGAACAAATATCAGACTTTATTCATAGATACATTCTATTAGATTCTGGGAATGATGGGGGACGAGATAGCGGTCACATTGGGGGTCATCCAGACTTCTAAAGAAGTGTTTACATGGACAGAGAAATAAGGACTCAGGACTTTTGGTGATGATGAATACAATGTATACTGTATACTCTATAACTACAGTCTGTAAAGAGAGAGTACATCCTGTATTATACTCCAGAGCTGTACTCACTATTTTGCTGGTGAGGTCACTGTGTACATACATTACATTACTTATCCTGTACTGATCCTGAGTTATATCCTCTATTATACGCCAGAGCTATACTCACTATTCTGCTGGTGAGGTCACTGTGTACATACATTACATTACTTATCCTGTACTGATCCTGAGTTATATCCTGTATTATACCCCAGAGCTGTACTCACTATTCTGCTGGTGAGGTCACTGTGTACATACATTACATTACTTATCCTCTACTGATCCTGAGTTATATCCTGTATTATACGCCAGAACTATACTCACTATTCTGCTGGTGGAGTCACAGGATAAGTAATATAATGTATGTACACAGTGACCTCACCAGCAGAATAGTGAGTACAGCTCTGGAGTATAATACAGGATATAACTCAGGATCAGTACAGGATAAGTAATGTAATGTATGTACACAGTGACCTCACCAGCAGAATAGTGAGCACAGCTCTGGAGTATAATACAGGATATAACTCAGGATCAGTACAGGATAAGTAATGTATGTATACAGTGACCTCACCAGCAGAATAGTGAGTACAGCTCTGGAGTATAATACAGGATATAACTCAGGATCAGTACAGGATAAGTAATGTATGTGCACAGTGATCTCACCAGCAGAATAGTGGAGTACAGCTCTGGAGTATAATACAGGATATAACTCAGGATCAGTACAGGATAAGTAATGTAATGTATGTACACAGTGACCTCACCAGCAGAATAGTGAGTGCAGCTGTGGAACATAATACAGGATATAACTCAGGATCAGTACAGGATAAGTAATGTAATGTATGTACACAGTGACCTCACCAGCAGAATAGTGAGTACAGCTCTGGAGTCTGGCCACTAGAGGGAGCATCTTCCTGTTTGAGCTTCCTGTGAGCGTTTGGTGTGCTCGACCTTGAGAGTGATCCACCTCTCTCCCAGGAGCGACCTTCCTTTCCCCAGAAGGGGGGTTCGTTTCCTGGTATGAGCGAGGAGCGGAGAACCCCAACACCTGCCCCCCGAAGTAGGTCCGCGGGGGGCAGGGGGAGCCAGTGACCAGTTGCAGAGGGACCAGCATCAGGAACTGCACCAGAGGTCTCTGGGTTAAGGCGCTCTGCCAGGAGATGCAGCGATGTATCTCCAGCACCTCCTGAGCCCATGGAGACGAAGAGTAGCCGCAAGGCTGCTCCAACAAAAGGTACTACAGGTACTATGGACTGTGATACTCCTCCTGGAGCAAAGCCAAATGCCCATGGAGGTGTGGAGGAGGATTGGGCAATGCCCAGGGCCCAGGAGCCTGGAACCACCTATGGATCCCGTGTTGCAGAGATACTTCAGGGATATAAAGAAGCAAGGAGCAGCTTGTATAGGCTCCAGGAGGAGGTACAGGAGGCAAAAGCCTTAATGGAAACTGCATCAAAACACCAGAAGGCTGAGCTGTCAGCAAGGATTAAACAGCTTAAAACCAGCATCAGCAATCTAAAGAAAAGGAAAACTTTTATTTTGGAGAACAGCGGGCCATTTAAAGAAAAGCTTCAGAATGAAGATCGCTTTGCAGAAAAGGAGAGGGAGAAGCAAAGAAAGCTGAGGGGGCTTCAGCCATGGGTGGAGGAGGAAGGAGACGTTGCGGAGGCCGATAATGTTGAGCCAAATCCACCCGGGGGTCTGCAACATCTCACCCCATACAGTGGGCTCCCTGCAGGGCAAGTGGCAATGTCATCTGGCTGCGGCCCTGGTGGTTCGGGGGATGAGAGTAGCACCAGTCACCAGGGAGGGGCGCTGATGGCCCAGATCCAGCTCCTGGAGTCCCCAGGTCGCCTCCAGGACTTCACGTTTGGACATGAGTTACCAGAGGAGGCACCTGGGGGAAGGAAAAAGAAGAAGTCAAAGAAGACCAAGCTCCAGGAGCAGGTAACATTTGTATATACCCCCCTCCCTGAGCCCCCCGGACTGGCCGCAGGGTCAGCTCACTGTGTGAACCCCATTTCTCAGCCCAGCCTGAGTTCTGCTGTGGACTCAGTGCAGGAGAGTGGGGAGAGTATGGAGTCTAGTGTGGCGGTGAGCTCCATAGCTGTTTGCAGTAACAGTGGTGGAGCAGACAGTGTATCGGCTGTGAGGTCGGACAGTGATATTTGCCCAGCGATGGGCAGTAAAGGCTCTGGCACATTGGGTTGCTCCCTAACGGGAGGGGGGGGGGGCGATTTTGTGCCAGAGTCGGCTGCGGGAGCTCCGGTGGCTCTGAGCGTTGGCACTGCTGTTCCTTTGGAGCAGCGGTGTCGTCGTGGAGGAGCTGCCGGGGCTAAGATGTCTTCGCCTCCCAGAAAGACTGGACTTAAACCCCTATTTTGTATTGGCACCGCTGATCCAGATCAGCGGCGCCCAGGAGCAGGAAACTCCAGTACTGATGAGGCGGAGGGTACCAATAAAAACAGGGCTGGGGCCGCTAATAAGCAGGCTAGGCAGGCTTCCCGGTCCTTGTATAAGGGACCGGTGACCTGTCCTGTGGTGGTGGCTCCAGCTCTGGTACCCAGTGATGCTGATGGTACAAAATCTGCACCAGAACACACCGGTCCAGCCAGTATGAGTGAGAAAGTTAATGTAAAAGTGAATGAAGGAGTGAATGTATCTGTTAATAATCTGTCTGGGGTTTTGAATGGTGGTTTGGGCTGTAGCACGGGTGGAGGTATGGGGGGCACATTAGCTAAAACATGTGACAATGGTTTGGGTATGGATTATGTGGAGGAGGGTGGTGAAGGGGCGCAGATTATTGGTGGGGATGTAGGGCCTGGTCCAGTTGCACCCCCAGCGGTGGCAGCACCGGTACGCAGCTACGCAAATGTCACCGCTGGGGGGAGGGGGGCACCTTCCTCGTCCTCTGGCTCTGGGGAGAGCAGTTTGCAGCAGCGTCTCCTGGGGGCCTTAAGGAGAGGGGAGAGATCGATCAATGTAGAGGGTAGGGAGGTTGATCTATCCTTCTGGATAGAGAGACATGGTCTTTCAGCCTTCCGAGAGGAAAGAGGGGGGATAATGTGTGGTCCCTCCCTACAGCCGGGCCAGGTGGTCTCCGTAGGAATGTGGTCCGGCTGAGATGGAGAGGCAGTGATACATGTCCTCAAAGATCTAAAGTTGTTGAGCTTCTGCTGAAGTTGGGCTTTAAGGCAGCTGACATCTACGCCTTAATACATCCTTATGGTACCCCTGAGTTTGATATCAGCTTTGTTCGGCCGGAGGGGCTTGAGCTCTTCTGGTCGAATTATGAGCTGATAAAGAACGAACCCGGCTGGCGAGACTTTGCCATTCAGGCGGTGTCTCACCAAAATAATGTCAAGAAAGTGACCGTTTTAACCCGTAATGAATCACTCTCTTGTATTGACATCATGACGTGGCTAGGTCGGTATGGAGAGGTGGTGGAGGTCCCAAAAAAGAACAGGGATGAATATGGCATCTGGTCAGGGGCCTGGACGTTTATGGTCAAACTGAGGCGTTCAGGAAACACAGTTACCCATATACCATCTGCGACCTTCCTCGGAAGAGATCGTATCCAGATCTTCTACCAGGGTCAGCCGAAGCTCTGTCACAGATGTGGTGACCCCACACATTTTAGTGCCAATTGCACTGTGCAGAAGTGCACTCTGTGTGGGGAAATAGGTCATCTCGCTGCATCTTGTGCGGAGATTAGGTGTCACCTGTGTGGTGACTTAGGTCACCCATTCAGTCGCTGCCCTCGTTCCTTTGTCAACGCGGTTGTTGCCCCGGTGGGAGTAAGCCTTGAGGTGGATTCTGCTGGGGCGATGGCCGTCGGGGATGAAGGGGTGCAGGGGCCAGGGAAGAAAAGTAAGCAGAAGACGCCTGCCCAACTGAGGCGTCTCAAGAAGCGCCAAAGGGATAGGGAGATTCAGGACTCACAGGAGCATCAACCAACTGGGGTGACTCCTGATCCTGTCCCTGCGGCCAGTCTTACTGCTGAGGCCCTGGGGGATAGTGAACTGGATGAGGAGATTGGGAGGATCCACAAAGAGGGGGATGCCGTCTCCTCACTGTCCTCCCATGGTGAGAGCGCGGATGAGGACAGTGGGGGATGGGCAGAAACAAAGCGGGGTACTCGGAGGAATAAAAAAAGAGGAGATGTAATATCTTCTCCCACCCGCCAGATGCCAAAGGAAGGTACAACTGATCTCCCTCTGATTGGTCTCTCCAACCGGTTCCGAGCCCTCCGCGACATTTCCTCTTCGGAGGGGGAGGAGGCGGGGGGTGAGGTTCCGGATGTTGCGGGGGGGCTCACAGGAGACGCTGAGTCCTCTCTCCCTGGGGAATCTTTGTCTTCAGGGGGGGAGACTGGCCCAGAGTCAGGGGACGAAGAAAATGTATATAATGGGAAAATGGACACATCCATCTCACTAAAAAGGGGTAAACCATCATCTGATGAGGAGGGTGGTGGGGTGGATGGGAAGGATGGTGGGAAAAAGAAAGCTGTCTAACTCAATCACCCTCGATGGCGGCACCCTCTCCGTTGACTCTGGCATCCATTAATGTTGCCAGCATTAAGTCAGATACAGCTCGATTTGCGGCCTATGATTTTTTTGCCCATATTAATGCTGATATTTTATTTTTGCAGGAGACCAGGCTAACAGATATGTCATCTATCTACAAGGCTAAAAGAGAGTGGAGGAATGGGCCCTCCTACTGGTCTCTTGGGGCCGAGCCGTATAGCGGAGTGGCGGTCCTTTTTACTTCAGCGGTAGAATGCCGACGGGTTATCGAGTTAGAAATGGGGAGGTGCCTGATCTCAGATGTCCTCATGAAGGGACAAGAACTTCGCCTTATTAACATCTACGGCCCACAGTCTAAGTGGGACCGGAAGTGTCTCTTTATGAGGATCAAGCCCTATCTTTTTACAAGTCGGCAGGTGGTCTTTGGAGGGGACTTCAATGCTGTCACGAGGCCCCAAGATAGGGGAGGTTCCAGAGACAAGCTGACTTATGATAGCGTCGCCCTTAATAGCATAGCAAGTGAGGCTCGCCTGGTGGATGTCCACATCCGGTACACCCCAGGCCACGCGGGATTCACCTATCATAGGGGTAGTTGTAGGTCTAGGATAGACAGGTTTTATTTGAAGGAGGAAGCCGTCTCTTCAGCAGTGTCTGTTGTTGAGGTGGAGTTCTCCGATCACTGTTTAATTTTGTTTTCTCTGAATGTCACAGAGACCCCCCGGATGGGCAGAGGCTATTGGAAGCTGAATTCGTCTCTCTTGGAAGAAGCGGAGATAAGACAGTCCTTTGAGGATTTTCTTCAGAGCCAGGTACCATTGCTGGGCCTTTGTAGCAGTAAGTCAGAGTGGTGGGAGATCTTCAAGAAAAGGGTTGCGAGATTCTTCCGCCAGCTCCGCCAGAGGAAGAAACTTGAGAACCTTGTCTCGACTGGAGGTAGCCGAGAGGATATCTCCAGAGTGAAGTCCTTGCTGATGAAGTGCCAGTACGACAGACACGCATCTTTGGTTTTTGAGAGGGATTACGGGAAGTACCGCTCGCCCGACCCTTACAGAAACTGCAAGATGTCAGTGAATAGTAAAATAGTCTCAGGACTGATTGATAGTACGGGATCCTTGAAAAGGTCCAGATCAGGGATCCTGGAGGTCGTCAGATCCTTCTACTCGCACCTCTTGGGAAGGAAGGATCTAGATCGAGATAAGGTATCAGCTTTCTTGGCTGAAACCATCCCTGAACCAGGAGTAGACCCCTCTCTTGACGTTTTGACAGAGATGATCCGGGAAGAGGAAGTCAGGATGGCGATTGATGGGCTTGCCCTCAAGAAGTCACCCGGTCCGGATGGCTTAACATCTGAGTTCTACAAGACCTTTAAGGACACTTTGGTTCCCCTCTTGACTGCGGTTTTTAATGAGTGTCTATCCTCGGGCACTCTGCCAAAGACAATGAGGAGGTCAGCGCTGATCATCTTGTCAAAGGGTAAAGACCCGTCCCACATTGAGAATTGGCGTCCCATAGCTCTTCTCAATGCGGACAGAAAGATTCTGGCAAAAGTGCTGTTTAACCGGCTTGTGGAGTTTGCACCCCGGCTCCTTTCGGGGGCTCAGCATTGCTCTGTTCCGGGCCGCAGTACATTTAGTGCTGTGCTCGGTGTCCGGGAGGCTGTGGAGCAGGGTAGGGCTGGCCACTGGAAGGGGTACTTGCTGTCCTTGGATCAGGCAAAAGCGTTTGATTGGGTTAACCATGAGTACCTCTGGTCTGTTCTTCTGAGATATGGCCTGCCGGGGGGGTTTGTTGATTGGCTTAAGACCTTGTATGCAGGGGCAGAGAGTTTCCCGCTTGTGAATGGTTGGATTGGTCGCTCCTTTGAGGTTGGGTCTGGTGTCCGTCAGGGTTGTCCTTTAAGCCCTTTGCTGTACGTGTTTGCAATTGATCCTTTCCTTAGGAGGATTGATTGTGGACCGTTGGCGGGGGTGAGAATGGACCTGGCGGTGCCGGATTCGGCTCTGAGGGCGGTAGCATATGCTGATGATGTCACTGTGTTTGTCTCCTCACAAGAGGAGGTCAGATGGGTGATGTCAGAGGTGGACCGCTACTCGGAGGCATCCGGGTCCAAGATCAACCAGGATAAGTGTGAGAGTCTCTGGCTGGGAGGGGGAGATCCTAGTTTTGATCTCCCGGACGCCCTTCCAGAGCCCCAGGAATCTGCAAAAGTTCTCGGCATTGAATTTGGCCAAGGGGATTACCCCAAACAAAACTGGGACAGCAAGCTTAAGATCGCCGCTCAGAAGGTGGATCAGTGGAAGGGTTGGTCTTTGACCCTACGGGAAAGGGTTAACCTGATCAAAACATTCCTGCTCCCTTTGTTGATATATCTGGGCAGTGTATGTATGTTGCCAGAACCTCTCTGGACCCGGGTCTACAGTGTGTTCTTCCAGATGTTATGGGGGAATAGACTGAACCTAGTGAAGAGGGAGGTTACTTACCGTACAAGGAGACTAGGGGGGTTGTGTATGGTCAACCCTGTGGTGTTCCTAGTGAATACCTTTCTTAAGACCAATATAGCAAACCTCTGGTCAGAGAGGGCTCCTCCGTGGGTATCCTCCTGTAGGGGATGGTTTCGGCCTTTCTTCCAGGAATGGGAGACAGGAGGGCAAGTGAAGGATCTTCGCACACCACACGGGCATCTCCTGGCTTACGCTACCCCGGTTCTGAAGGTTATTCGTCGGTGGGGTCTGGGGATGGGGGAGATTAGGACTCTGTCGAGGAAATTCCTTGACAAGAGGGTCCTGTCTTCTCATTTCCAGAGGCCATTTGCGCTCAAGGACTGCCCAAGTCGGGATCTGGAGGTGGGTTTAGAGCTTTTGAATTCTATCAGGATCCCCTTGAAGTTTTGGGACTTGACTTGGCGCTGCTTCCATGGGAAACTGTGTGTGAGGGACAATCTGAAGTGCAGGAGCTCTGATGACCGGGGATGTCCCCGCGAAGAGTGTGGAGGCATGCTGGAAAGCATGGAGCATTTTCTGCTTCATTGTCCCTTTAACACAGAGGTTTACACCAGGGTGGGCGCTTCCATTGGTTGGCCTCGGCTGGCCAGTCTCTCCTATGCGGAATGGGCCTATGGGGCATTCAGAAACCTTGGAGGCTGGGACCAGTGCACTTTATTCCTAGTCAGCTCAGTGGTCAGGTACTACACGTGGAACGCACGGTGTTTAGTGTCGACGCAGCGTAAAATCCTCCCTGTGGATGTGGTGGTTAGGAACATTCTCGGTGACCTGGTGAAGGTGCGTTCTCTGGAGTACGAGAGGCTGGGTGCTGGCAGGGCCTCTCGTCTATGGAGGGGCTCTGCCTTTAAAGTGCCTTAGCCTGTTGTCTCCCCCTGGTGGTGGGCTGATGCTGGCACATTAGTCTTTTTGTTTTGAGCAGTTGGTTTATGGTAATATAGGGCTTGCAGGCGCTGAACTTGAGCTTTAGGGGTTTGTTGTTTGGCTTATATTGTTATATGTATTTGTTATTGTATTTATTGTTGTAGTCTATTTGTATACTTATGTATTGTATATATTGTTAGTCTGTGTATATTTTATGTAATGTATATGTTGTATATATTGTGTGATGCCACCTGGGGTTTGGGTTTAGTTTAGGTTGGGTGGTGGGTTAAAAAGGGGGGAGGGGGTTTGTATGGGACTTTTATATATACAGAAAATCCTGGACTGGTTCATGGACGTCTGGTAACATGTACTGGGGGCATGGGATGCGGGACCAGCTCAGGGCCAAAAAATAAAAATAAAAAAATTTGGTGTTATTTTGTTTGTGTTGGTTTTTATTATTTTGTATATATTATTATTGTTGTTGTTGTTATTCTTTTTGGTATATTACTGGTATTAGGTTTTTGGTATTGCAACTGGGCCAGGAAATTCACATTTAGTATTAGTGTATATAGTTTATTAGTATGGTATGGGTATTATGGGTATTATAGGAATATGTCTTTTGTAAATATTGTATATATTTGTTTGTGTGCAGAAATGAGTGTGGGGTGGACCGGTGTTGTATTTTATGCTATGGTGATGGTTTTATGATCGTTATATTGATTATGTTCTGTCGGATATGATATGTTTATGTTTTGTAATTTTTTTATTGTTATGTTTGAAATTTTAATAAAAGATCTACAGGATATAACTCAGGATCAGTACAGGATAAGTAATGTAATGTATGTACACAGTGACCTCACCAGCAGAATAGTGAGTACAGCTCTGAGGTATAATACTGGATATAACTCAGGATCAGTACAGGATAAGTAATGTAATGTATGTACACAGTGACCTCACCAGCAGAATAGTGAGTACAGCTCTGGGGTATAATACAGGATATAACTCAGGATCAGTACAGGATAAGTAATGTAATGTATGTACACAGTGACTCCACCAGCAGAATAGTGAGTACAGCTCTGGGGTATAATACAGGATATAACTCAGGATCAGTACAGGATAAGTAATGTAATGTATATACATTTTGGGATACACTTGAGGGTCTGCAGCTCCTCAGCACATAAGTATGAACTGAACATATGGGTATAAGGACAATGATCCCCTTTGAACAGGCACAAGTGATATTCAAATGCATTGTATGAAGTGTATGACATATTGGGGGAGATTTATCAAAAGCTTTATGTTAGGATTCGGCTAGCTGGATGTAGATCCTCTGTGTCAGCGAGGGATTGGCGTGGACCGTGTCGGTGGACCGGTTCTAGGGTTGCTACTGGTTTTCACAAGAGCCCGCCGCAAAGCGGGTTGGTCTTGCTGTGGCGGTAGCAACCAGGTCGTATCCACCGGCAACGGCTCAACCTCGTTGACTGCTGAGAAGGCGTGGGACAGAAGGACTAGGCAGAGGCAAAGTCAGACGTAGCAGAAGGTCGGGGCAGGCGGCAAGGTTCGTAGTCAATGAGGATAGCAGGAGATCTGGAACACAGGCTTTGGACAACACCAAACGCTTTCTCTGGCACAAGGCAACAAGATCCGGCCAGGAAGGAAAGGGGAAGTGAGGTAATATACACAGGGAGCAGGTGGAAGCTAATAGACTGATTGGGCCAGGCACCAATCATTGGTGCACTGGCCCTTTAAATCTTAGAGAGCTGGCGTGCGCGCGCCCTAGAAACATGACAGCCGGGGACCGGGACGGGTAAGTGGTTTGGGATGCGATTCGCGAGCGGGCGCGTCCTGCTATGCGAATCGCATCCCCATCATGAATGACAGTGCAGCGCTCCCGGTCAGAGGGTCTGACCGGGGTGCTGCAGAAAGGAGAACGCCGCGAGTACTCCGGGGAGGAGCAGGGACCCGGAGCGCTCGGCGTAACAGTACCCCCCCCCCCCTTAGGTCTCCCCCTCTCTTTGTCTCCTTGTCCCTTTAACTGAGAAGAGAACATAGGGGGCGCCTCTTGAGTTTCCTTCTGGGAGAAAAAAAAGTCCTGGGTAGCTACATCAGCGGCCGGTAATCCAGAAGAAGTGGGAATGGGGAGGGGGCAGAGGGTGAAGCTTGTCACGGGGCAGAGTGTCACCAGGACGGGGGCTATGAGGAGGCACGGCACAGTCCTGATAGGCCTTGGGGAGACCACGCACAGGAGGAGACACTGAGGCCCGACAGACGGGACTGGGAGCAGACGTGAGGCATTTCTTGCGGCAAGCAGGACCCCAATTCTTGATCTCCCCGGTGGTCCAGTCAAGGGTGGGAGAATGATGCTGGAGCCATGGCAGACCGAGGAGGACTTCAGAGGTGCAATTGGGCAGGACAAAAAATTCAATTTTCTCGTGATGCACTCCAATGCTCATAAGCAAGGGCTCTGTGCGGTAACGCACAGTGCAGTCCAACTTCACTCCGTTGACAAAAGAAATGTAGAGCGGCTTGACGAGACGGGTCACCGGGATGCAGAAGCTATTCACCAAAGAGGCCAGAATAAAATTTCCAGAAGAACCAGAGTCCAAGAAGGCCGCGGCTGAGAAGGAGGAGTTGGCAGAAGGAGAAATCCGCACGGGCACAGTGAGACGTGGAGAAGCAGACTTCGTACCAAGATACGCCACACCTACGTGAGCTGGGTGCATGCGTTTCCCAGACGTGGAGGACGAATAGGGCAATCCACCAAGAAATGTTCGGTACTAGCGCAGTACAGACATAAATTTTTATCCCTACGGCGAGTCCTCTCTTCATGGGTCAGGCGAGACCGATCCACTTGCATAGCCTGCTCGGCGGGAGGCACAGGGGTAGATTGCAAAGGATACTGTGAGAGAGGTGCCCAGAGATCAAGGTCTTTTTCCTGGCGGAGCTCCTGATGTCTTTCAGAAAAACGCATGTCAATGCGGGTGGCCAAATGGATAAGTTCTGACAGGTTAGCTGGAATTTCTCGTGCGGCCAGCACATCCTTGATGTTACTGGATAGGCCTTTTTTAAAGGTCGCGCAGAGGGCCTCGTTATTCCAAGATAATTCGGAGGCGAGAGTACGAAATTGGATGGCGTACTCGCCTACTGAAGAATTACCCTGGACCAGGTTCAGCAGGGCAGTCTCGGCAGAAGAAGCTCGGGCTGGTTCCTCGAAGACACTACGGACTTCAGCGAAGAAGGACTGGACTGTGGCTGTGGCAGGATCATTGCGGTCCCAGAGCGATGTGGCCCAAGACAAGGCCTTTCCAGACAGAAGACTCACTACGAACGCCACCTTAGACCGTTCTGTAGGAAATTGGTCCGGCAACATCTCCATATGTAGGGAACATTGAGACATGAAGCCACGGCAGAGTCTAGAGTCCCCATCAAATTTGTCCGGCAGGGACAAGCGGAGGCTAGGAGCGGCCACTCGCTGCAGAGGAGGTGCAGGAGCTGGCGGAGGAGATGGTTGCTGCTGTAGCAGTGGCAGAAGTTGCTGTAACGTGGCGGTCAACTGCGACAGCTGCTGTCCTTGTTGGGCGATTTGCTGCGATTGCTGGGCGACCACCGTGGATAGGTCAGCGAGACTTGGCAGCGGCACCTCAGCGGGATCCATGGCCGGATCTACTGTTAGGATTCGGCTAGCTGGATGTGGATCCTCTGTGTCAGAGAGGGATTGGCGTGGACCGTGTCGGTGGACCGGTTCTAGGGTTGCTACTGGTTTTCACCAGAGCCCGCCGCAAAGCGGGATGGTCTTGCTGCGGCGGTAGCAACCATGTCGTATCCACCGGCAGCGGCTCAACCTCGCTGACTGCTGAGAAGGCGTGGGACAGAAGGACTAGACAGAGGCAAGGTCAGATGTAGCAGAAGGTCGGGGCAGGCGGCATGGTTCGTAGTCAATAAGGATAGCAGAAGATCTGGAACACAGGCTTTGGACAACCACAAACGCTTTCTCTGGCACAAGGCAACAAGATCCGGCAATGCTGGGAAGGGGAAGGGAGGTTATATGGACAGGGAGCAGGTGGAAGCTAATAGACTGATTGGGCCAGGCACCAATCACTGGTGCACTGGCCCTTTAAATTTCAGAGAGCTGGCGCGCGCGCGCCCTAGAGAGCGGAGCCGCGCGCGCCAGAACATGACAGCCGGGGACCGGGACGGGTAAGTGGCTTGGGATGCGATTCGCGAGCAGGCGCGTCCCGCTATGCGAATCGCATCCCCATCGTGAATGACAGTGCAGCGCTCCCGGTCAGAGGGTCTGACCGGGGCGCTGCAGAGAGGAGAACGCCGCGAGCGCTACGGGGAGGAGCAGGGACCCGGAGCGCTCGGCGTAACAATAACACAGGATATAACTCCGGATCACTAATATCCTAAAGTAGCAAACTAAGCATTAAGAGGTAGATACTACATTTTGGGATACACTTGAGGGTCTGCAGCTCCTCAGCACATAAGTATGAACTGAACATATGGGTATAAGGACAATGATCCCCTTTGAACAGGCACAAGTTATATTCAAATGCATTGTAAGAAGTGTATGACATATTGGGGGAGATTTATCAAAAGATTTAGAATGGTATTTCCTGTCTAAAATTGTCGCACAGAAAGTCACAGTCTAAATACGTGCGACTTTTGCTTTAGAGGATTTTTAGAACATGATGCATTCTAGTCTATTATAGTTGGAAAATACATTGGTGCTGAATTTATCAATAGAGATTTTTCGGTGAAAAGTCGTATCGGCCAAAAGTACGCCGAAATGTCAGACCATACTGGAGCAGATTTAAATACAGTCTAAACCGTAGATCTCAAAGTCTGTGCGCAAAATTTATCAAGAGCCGTGCAACTTGATAAATTAGGCACATAATATACCAGCCTTACACTCTGTAGTTTGGTCTATATTGATGCGGGGAATAGACAACTTTGATAAATCCCCCATAATGCCCAGATCATTCTCATTCAGCTTCATAGCATAAAACATTATTGTAAGGCTGCATTCACACCACGTTTTTGCAATACAGTTCCCGTATACGTTTTCAATGTGAAAACCGTACGGAACTGTATTGAAAACCGTATGCTAAAAGATGCGTCCGTTTTGCATCCTGTACGGTTTTGTCAATTTTTTTCCCGTACCCAACATCGTAGCCTACCACGGTTTTTGGTCCGGTTGAAAAACCTTTCTTAAAGGGGTTATCCAGGAAAAAACTTTTTTTTTATATGTCAACTGGCTCCAGAAAGTTAAACAGATTTGTAAATTACTTCTATTAAAAAATCTTAATCCTTTCAGTACTTATGAGCTGCTGAAGTTGAGTTGTTCTTTTCCGTCTAAGTGCTCTCTGATGACACGTGTCTCGGGAACCGCCCAGTTTAGAAGCAAATCCCCATAGCAAACCTCTTCTACTCTGCTCTCTGCTGACATCTCTGCTTGTCTCGGGAACTGCACACTGTTGCCAGACAGAAAACAACAACTCAACTTCAGCAGTTGATAATTACTGAAAGGATTAAGATTTTTTAATAGAAGTCATTTACAAATCTGTTTAACTTTCTGGAGCCAGTTGATATATAAAAAAAAGTTTTTTTCATGGAATACCCCTTTAATAAACGAATGCAAGCGGACATGATTTTTCAAACCGTATACGGATTAAAATTTGTACACCCGTTTTGATACAGTTTAGTCAGGTTTTGAGGAATCAGTTTTTCATCAAAAACCTGATACGGGAACTATATTGCAAAAACGTGGTGTGAATGCAGCCTAATCCTAAAAAACAGACACTTCTATATCCCAAACCTTGGAGTCCCCTGTAATCGGCCCCTCCCCGGACCCCAAACATTCGCTGTAGTTAGTAACCCAAATGTAAGCAAACCCCACTGCATGCTGGGAAACATAAATCCATCATACCCTTTCCCTGCAGGCGCCCCTACTGAGCTCTGCGCTCTACTGTATAAACATCTATAGGTATATTAGGCATGCACACTGTGCTTAGAGTAATGAGTCTTGTAATCTGAATATTGCTTCTTCCTTTTTACAATCCCCCCCCCCCCCCCCCTCCCCACACTAGAAATAAGTGGGTCTCCTCACAGTGTGCCTGTGGCCTCTAGCTGTAGACGGGGCTCCTGCATCGCACGCTGACAGCTTGATATATATCCTATAAAAACAAAAAAATCCCATCCGCCTAAATCAGTGTTTTCCCAATCAGGGTGCCTCCAGCTGTTGCAAAACTACAACTCCCAGCATGCCCGGAGTTGTAGTTTTGCAGCAGCTGGATGCATCCTGATAGGAAAACACTGGCCTTAAAGGGGTAGTCTGGTGGGAATTTTTTTTGGTGCCAGAAAGTTCAAATTGTAAATTACATCTATTTAAAAATCTTAATCCTTCCAGTACTTATCAGCTGTTGTATGCTCCACAGGAAGCTTGATATATATCCTATAAAAATGAAAAAAATCCAATCTGCCTAAACCAATGTTTTCCAATCAGGGTGCCTCCAGCTGTTACAAAACTACAACTCCCAACATGCCCGGACAGCCGTTGGCTGTCCGGGCATGCTGGGAGTAGTAGTGTCGCAGCAGCTGGAGGCACCCTGGTTGGAAAACACTGGCCTTAAAGGGGTAGTCTGGTGGAAAACAATTTTTATTTTTTTATTTTTTTCAAATCAACTGGTGCCAGAAAGTTCGATTTTTTAAATTACTTCTATTTAAAAATCTTAATCCTTCCAGTACTTATCAGATGCTGTATGCTCCACAGGAAGCTTGATATATATATCCTATAAAAATGAAAAAAATCCAATCTGCCTAAGGGTGCGTTCACACGCTCTCTGTTTTTTCAGGTTTTCCGCAGCGTATTAGAAAGGGGCGGCTCTTCTGGGCTGTCCATAGCAGATTGTCCGCGGAAAATCCGCCGCAGTCCCTACTGACTTCAATGGGGCTTGCGGCGGATTTTCCGCAGTGTAAATTCCGCCGCGGACAATCTGCTATGGACAGCCCAGAAGAGCCCACTCCTTTCTAATACGCTGCGGAAAACCTGCAAAAACAGAGAGCGTGTGAACGCACCCTAAACCAATGTTTCCCAATCAGGGTGCCTCCAGCTGTTACAAAACTACAACTCCCAGCATGCCTGGACAGCCGTTGGCTGTCCGGGCATGCTGGGAGTTGTAGTTTTGCAGCACCCTGATTGGAAAACACTGGCCTTAAAGGGGTAGTCTGGTGGAAAACAATTATTTATTTTATTTATTTTTTCAAATCAACTGGTGCCAGAAAGTTCGATTTGTAAATTACTTCTATTTAAAAATCTTAATCCTTCCAGTACTTACATGCTGGGAGTTGTAGTTTTGCAGCAGCTGGAGGCCCCATGATTGGAAAACACTGGCCTTAAAGGGGTAATCTGATGGAAAACATTTTTTTTCTTTCTTCAAATAAACTGGTACCAGAAAGTTAAACAGATTTGTAAATGACTTCTATTTAAAAATCTTAATCCTTCCAGTACTTATCAGCTGCTGTATGCTCCACAGGAAGCTTGATATATATCCTATAAAAACAAAAAAATCCAATCTGACTAAACCAATGTTACGCAATCAGGGTGCCTCCAGCTGTTGCAAAACTACAACTCCCAACATGCTGCTGTATGCTCCACAGGAAGTTCTTTTCTTTTAAAATGTCCATTCTGCCTGACCACAGTGCTCTCTGCTGACACCTCTGTCCATTTAAGGAACTGTCCAGAGTAGGAGCAAATCCCCATAGCAAACCCCTCCTGCTCCGGAGAGTTCCTGACCTGGACAGAGGTGTCAGCAGAGAGCACTGTGGTCAGACAGAAAAGAAATTCAAAAAGAAAAGAACTTCCTCTGTATTATACAGCAGCTGATAAGTACTGGAAGGGTTAAGATTTTTAAATAGAAGTCATTTACAAATCTGTTTAACTTTCTGGCACCAGTTCATTTAAAAAAAAATAAACTATTTGTTTTTCACTGTACCCCTTTAACTTTATAAAGCTGCAAACTGGTTTCCTATTAGAATCCGGAGACTTGTGAGGACGCGGGGAAAGGTTCGTTTTTCCTCTCCTACTGTAAAGACGCCGCTTCACAGCCACTAAAGATGGTCATGCATAACCGCCAGGATAGGTTTTAATGTACAATAAACAGATGATTTTTCATGGCGGGGGATGCTGGGGGGGGGGTGGGGGGTAGTCGAGTCTCCGTTTTGGACACCTCGGCTGCTTTAAAGGATGCATTTTGCAACGAAAACCCTAAATCCAGCTGTTTACGCTTTATCTCTCTTTTTTTTTATGCGCTTAAAATCATTTTCCTTTCAAAGTCTATAAATCTTGTGTTCGTGTAACTCAAAGGTACCCAGCCTGACAGAGATCAAAATCTCACACTATATTGGAGCCAGGAACCACATCTGCATTACAACACCGCCATCTAGTGCTCCTTCTCCATAACTGCAGCTCAACCCGACGCTGTATTCTCAATTACCCTGCGCCATCAGCGACAAACGCAGTTCATTTTGAGTTCCATTTTCAGCTTTTTTTTTTTTCTCATAATATCTTTTTTTTATTTTTAGCCTCTCTCCCTCTCTCTGAAACGATTTTCTTCGAAATTATTTCGTCAAGCATTGTGACACTTTTGAGTTGATTTCTGTTCTTTTTTGGCGAATTGAAAATACAATGTTCCCCCACTTAGCCGCGTTGGATTTTTTTTGTTTTTTTTTTGTAATTAACAGCTCCACTGGTTTGACTTGTTTCTGACTTTGCAGACAATTAGGCCATTAAATATTTCATTTGGCGCCATAATGACTGCGACGGCGTCGGTTTAGACTGTAAACAGAGAATGTCGGCTTTCGGATATTTAACTTATTAGGACGTTAGAGTAATTGCCGAGTTATCAAACTGGAGATTTATTTAATTATTTATTTATTTATTTATTTATTTATTGCAAAGGGTTTTTCCAAATTCTCTTTCCATTTCGTCCCTCGGCGGCACACAAAGGGTTAACATCCTCTTTTCACCTACTGGACAGAAGATATGATATCCAATTAATTAACAATTAAATCATTAACCAATTGTGATCCAGGGATAGACACCCCCCTATCCCATAAATGCCCCACAGGAACAGAAACACACGTGTTTCTTCTTCTGTCCTGCGGACATTATGATAAGTGTCTCAGTTCTGTCCCCGTTGGGGTTAATTCATTGCTGGCTCTGCCTGGGAGTCCTCGGGCTTCCATCATGTCTCGGGACCCATGTTCCTCTCCCAGTCGGGAGAAAACAGGTGGGGCGGCGTTTATTGTGGTGTGGACTGTAGGTACTTTGTATCGGGGTGCCTCTGTCTTACTCACCGCAGTATTCCGCTGCCCGTATTCCTTGCCTCTTCTCTTGAGTGCTTGGTTTGGCGGCAGCTGCAGCTTCCGGGTCTGCGCCGCGCGCACGGTCCGGCAGGAGTGGCGCACATGGAGCATGCGCGGCCTGACGTACTTCCGGAGTCCTGTGTCTGAGACACCGGAAGCCTTCAACAGGTATGGGGTATGTTTCTCCGTGTGCCGCACGGCTTGTCACGCCCCCTCCTATAGACTTGCATTGAAGGGGCAGGATGTGACTCATGAGGGGGCGGGGCTATGACGTCAAGAGCTCCCGACTCCAGTGTTCGGAATAGTTTGTTCCAAACGCTGAGCAGCGGAGTACCCCTTTAAGGAGTCAGCAGATCATATCATATGAGGTTAGTGGCCTCTGAAGGGGTTAATAAAGAAGTAATATGCCCGAAGGAAAAAGCTTTAACGTTGCATCTCTCCTGTCTCTTGGGGTAAATAGAGACCAATATATAAAAATAACACATCATATATTAAAGGGAGCGCGGACGTTCCGTCACATCATTTTCCAGTGAATACATCAAACTTTTTTTTTTTTTTTTAAGAAATCTGACAGAATTTAACTATTCCAAAGAGACCACAACTGTAAGTAAAGTTTTATCGAAAGCGCTAATTAAATGGAGAATAATTGGCGCTCAGGTTGTGAAAATTCTAATGAGATTTCACACAATGCATATTACTGTGAAGAGACTAAAGAACAGAGCAGATTGGCTCAGCTGGTCATTGTGACGGCTCAGGATGCTCCGTAATACTTTAAGGTATTCTGCAACTCCCCCATCCCCACCTTAACAAATGGATCTGCTGTGTCTACCGAGCCACTTTATATGCGGATTACAGCGACGACCTGGGATTAAATGCTGCAGAGAAAT
The DNA here is from genome assembly GCF_029499605.1 of Hyla sarda. Classification (NCBI taxonomy): domain Eukaryota; kingdom Metazoa; phylum Chordata; class Amphibia; order Anura; family Hylidae; genus Hyla; species Hyla sarda. The sequence goes on from NC_079195.1 coordinate 219,932,282, forward strand.
ACAGGAGATTGTCAAAGAGAGGTTCAGCATTATGCACATAAATCTACAACAGAGGATACATGAGACTGTATGCATATAGAAAGGGTAAACAGGGTGAAAGGGGTATATAATACTGTCCCCTATGTACAAGAATTTACTATAATACTGTCTATTATATACAAGAATATAACTACTATAATACTGCTCCTATATACAAGAATATAACTACTATAATACTGCTCCTATATACAAGAATATAACTACTATAATACTGCCCCTATATACAAGAATATAACTGCTATAATACTGCTCCTATATACAAGAATATAACTACTATAATACTGCGTCCTATATACAAGAATATAACTACTATAATACTGCTCCTATATACAAGAATATAACTACTATAATACTGCTCCTATATACAAAAATATAACTACTATAATACTGTCTACTATATACAAGAATATAACTACTATAATACTGCTCCTATATACAAGAATATAACTACTATAATACTGTCCCCTATGTACAAGAATTTACTATAATACTGTCTATTATATACAAGAATATAACTACTATAATACTGCCCCCTATATACAAGAATATAACTACTATAATACTGCTCCTATATACAAGAATATAACTACTATAATACTGCTCCTATATACAAGAATATAACTACTATAATACTGTCTACTATATACAAGAATATAACTACTATAATACTGCTCCTATATACAAGAATATAACTACTATAATACTGTCTACTATATACAAGAATATAACTACTATAATACTGCTCCTATATACAAGAATATAACTACTATAATACTGCTCCTATATACAAGAATATAACTACTATAATACTGCTCCTATATACAAGAATATAACTACTATAATACTGCCTCCTAGCTGAGAGGTTGTGTCTGTGTAGCTCTCCTGATGTCTGGAGAAAGCCCAGGGAGGGGCCACCCTGGGTGGGGAAGCTCCCCAAGCAAGGCCCAGGCTTCTCGGCCTATTCTGGGAATTAATCCCCAGACACCACAAACCATGGATGAAAATCCTAAAGTTTCTCTGGATGTAAGAAATGTTCAGAATGTTGTCAGTTCTGGTGCAGCAAGAAGCACAGATGAGAAGAAAGCTGTGGAACTAAAGAAGGAATCATCAAGTAAGGTAATGGCTGCAGGTACAATCCACCCCTCCTGCAGTCAGACAGAGGAGAACATCCCTGGAGAAGCAGACCATGCAGGAGAATCTGCAGCAGCCTGTCCTGATACGTTCTGACCGCACACGATACGGGAGCAGCGCAAAAGTTACAAGCACGCCAGATGAGACCAGAGGGAGTACACCAGGAAGGCTTCAGGGGGCCACAGGTGCGGTCACTGGGAAGAACCAGGGGCCCGGTCCCCAGTCTGGAGATTGTAACCCCGCAGCAGTGACCACAGCAACACCGAGACAGATCCCACCTCAGAAGCAGAGTCCTGTGAGTACCCCACCAGCGCGGCCCCCCAATACTCAGCGGGCGCCTGAACTATGTCTGGCCGAGCAGATCCCAGCTCTGGTAAAGAGACTTGAGACTTTAAAAAAGACAAAGTTACAGCTGCAGAAACAAATTGAATGTATATACAAGCTAAAGGCAGCAAACCCCAATAACCAGGCTGTACATGACAAGAAGCTGAGCTCCCTCGCTGTGCAGCTCGCTGACACTGTGCAGGACATGGAGGACGTATTGGACCAGATGGGACCAGTCGCTGAGACCTTCAGAAACCAGCAGCGATTTGAGGGATATAAGGAAAGACCAGCAACAAAGTCATCTACTGCTGCACCTAAGTCTTCAGCCTCACCAGGGGACACCCAGCAGTCCTGTACAAGACAAGAGGACATCCAGCAGTCCTGTGCAAGACCACTCCTCAGACCAGCCAGCTTCCCTTTTGAAAAAGGGGATTTGTACAGACAAGCAGAAGCAAGCGTCCAGCAACATCAGAGACCTGCAGAGACTCCTCCAGAGGTACCACAAGTCCCAGCAGTCAGCACGGTGAAGCAGGACTATGGACACATACCTGAAGGTAACTCTGTAACAGTAGTGCAGTCACCACAAGCCCCTGGGGGCAGTAGAGAGCAGCAGGACTGTGGACTCTTACCTGAAGGCAGCAGTGCAGCAGAGAGTTCACAGGACATGGCTCTGCAGGGCTTGCTGGGCTCTGTAGTGCAGGATCATTCTGCCAGTGACTGCAATTATATGAATGTATGTGATATTACTGATAATGTGTCTGCAGAGGGGGGCGCTTCACAGTCTGTGTGGGATCTGGGGTCATCTCTGGGGTCAGGTCCACCATTAGTTCAGCCTTCAGAGGCTTGTGACCCCCAGAGTATAGAGGTTGATGGTGGGGAGGGGGCTGTACAGTCTGATGCACAACACTTCCCCCCTTTAGTCACACAAGTGTCAGACCCCCCTAGTACGGCTGGTCAGCAGCCACCACAGCGCCCCCAAGTACAGCAGGAGGGTAGAAGTAGTGGCGCCTCCTCTGGTAATGCCTGGAGTCGTGGGTCACCATTCATGTCCAATGTAAATTACACGGGTCAGGCTTTCAAGAGGAGGAACGTGGTCAGGTTCAGACATAGAGGGGCCAAGGAGGAGCTGCCTGACAGGAGGTTTGTGGTCCGTGAACTTCTGTGCCACCAAATGGGCTTCCTGCCATCTAACATCCTGGCAGTGATAAACCTTCCTGACAGGCAGGGCTATGACGTCAGCTTCAAACTCATGTCTGACCTGGACCGCTTCTGGGCCCATGTCACCCGGGTGAGAGATGCTGATGGCTGGAATAAGTTCAGCTTTGTCCCCATCTCCAGACCGGACACAGCGAATGTCACCATTATATTCTGGAACGAGTCTGTCCCCCCCCAGGATATTGTTGTATGGTTAAAAAGGCACTGTGACCTAATGTCAGATCTGACTAAGACCAGGGATGAGGACGGCATATGGACGGGCGGGTGGAAGGTCCTGGTAAAGTTACGGCAGATTAATAACATTACCCAACATCTGCCCAATTCATTCTTCATTGGTCGGGAGAAGGGGGTTTGTTTCTATGCAGGTCAGCCCAGAAAATGCTTCAAGTGTGGGAAGACCGGTCATATCGCGAGTGTGTGCACCCTGGTGTAGTGTAATTTATGTGGGGAGATCGGCCATGTCAGCGCCACCTGCCAGAACATCCGCTGCAACCTCTGTGGTAAGACCGGTCACTCCCACAGGGACTGTCCTGACGCCTGGCATAATATCTGTAAGGACTTCCCTGATGAGGACCTGCTGGAGGGGGCAGAGGACCTGGAGGAGGAGACGTTGGTGTCAGGGTCAGCAGTGACACAACCCGAGCCTCAACATAACACTAGGGGTGACAATATGGGTGACACTGTAGGTGACACTAGGGGTGACAATATGGGTGACAATATTGGTGACACAGTGCCCGACCAGTCCCAGCCAGGAGCCACTGAGGGGAACAGGGAGGTCACTGAGCAGGTTGTGGCCATGTCTTCTTCTGCCCCAGCATCAATAAATCCGCAGAAGAGACGGAAAAAAGACAAAACCAGCCGTAAGCCTGAGGAGGGATGGACCACTGTCCAAAAGCCCTCCAAAAAGAAAGTAGACCCCGGGTCAGGTGTAATGACCATCACAAATAGGTACAGTGTGTTGTCAGAGTCAGACGCTGAGGAAGAGATGGAGAGGGAGCTAAAGAGAGTGATAGAGGAATTTAATGAAGACCAAGAGGGTGATCCCCCCACAAAAAGGAGACCCCCACGGGATAAACGTCTGTCCGAATCGGACATGGAAACAGGTGGTCAGCAGGAGGGCTCGGACTCAGATCTGTGATGATGGGGGTGACATCTCTGCTTCTTCTGCTTTCCTTTGTTATGATGGCCGACTTTACCCTTAAAGTGTTCTCCAGTAATGTGAACAGTGTCAGAGTGAGGAGGACCAGACACGTCGTATATGACCATCTAAAGTCTATCGATGCCGATGTCGTCTTCTTACAGGAGACACGTTTAAATACTCAAGGACTGTTACGTGAAGCAGAGCGTGAATGGCGGTCTGGTCCATCCTTTTGGTCACTGGCTGTGGAACCAAGTGCCGGGGTCTCTATCCTCTTTACCACCAATGATGTAACTATACATAGGCTGACAGAGGTATTGATGGGAAGGTGCCTAATGCTAGAAGTTACTATTCGGGGTAGAAGGCTCCGACTCATTAATATCTATGGTTCACAGACAGTGACTGAAAGGGTTAACCTTTATAATGAAGTGAAGCCATATCTCTTCACGTCTGTCCCCGTCATCTTGGCTGGAGATTTTAATGCCTCCAGAACAACTAGTGACAGATCCTCTAATAGACCTCTAACCCGAGACTCCAAGGTCTTAAACAACATCATTCTACAGGCCGGGTTGTCAGATGTGTTTGTGCAGGGTGGTCGGAAGGCAAAGTTTACCTATTTTTGTGGTGGAAGAAGCAGTAGGATAGATTTGGCTCTGGTTAGTCCTACAGAGACGATTGGTGAGAAAGATGAGAAGATCGTCCCTTATTCTGACCATCTGGCCTTATATTTTTGTCTGGGTGTCACACAGGGTCCTGAGACAGGTAGAGGGTTGTGGAGACTGAATTCCAGTCTATTAGAGGATCCTTCTGTGCAGAGACAGGTTCACTCTCTTATACAGGGTCAGCTAGAGCGGGTGGACTTCTATGATGATATGGCCGCCTGGTGGGAGGATGTCAAGGATGAGATCAGAACCCTCTTAAAGAGACTGTCAGTTATAAAGGGGAAGAGTAAGTATGGCCAGTATCTCAAGCTGCGGAAAGAATTGGAGTCACTGTATTCGGCGGGTGGGGACCAACAAAGGATAGACCGGCTGAAATCTGAGATAAGGCAGTATCAGTACAGCAGGTATACCTCCCTGGTTCTTGAACGGGATTATGGGTCCTTAGGGTCTCCTGATCCCTTTGAGAATTGCCGGGAGCGGGTGGCAAATAAATCTGTCACCGGTCTCACTGACTCCCAGGGTGTTTTGCAGGAATCTCGGGAGGGTATCCTGGGGGTGGTGAGATCGTACTATGCTGACTTGTTTCAGAGGAAGGTTTTGGATAGAGACAAGATGACCCAATTCTTGGAGACAACTCCGCTCCCTGATACTAATGATTTGGACTTTTCTCCTTTGACAGCAGAATTGACGGTGGCGGAGGTCAAAGAGGCCATTGATAAGTTACATGTGAAGAAGGCACCAGGTCCAGATGGGATAACAGCAGAATTCTATAAGACATTCAGAGACCTCTTGGCCCCAATCCTCGTGGATGTTTATACAAATTGTCTAGAAAGTCACCTGATGCCTCCATCCATGAGAGTGTCCTCGCTGATTCTGCTGTCTAAAGGTAAAGAGCCGAGTGACATCAAGAACTGGAGGCCAATTGCCCTCTTGAATGTCGACAGGAAGATTCTGGCAAAAATCCTGTTTTCTAGGTTAGTTTGTCTGTCCCCGGCACTGTTGGCAGGCTGTCAGTATGGCACAGTAAAAGGGCGGAACATCTCTGGGGCAGTGATCTCCATAAGGGAGATGTTTGAGAGATGTAAAGCCCTGAGGTGTGGGAGATATGTTGTCAGTCTTGACCAGGCTAAAGCCTTTGACAGAGTAGATCATGAGTATCTATGGGCCACTTTGTCAAAGTACGGTATTCCGGGACAATTCATCGATTGGCTGAAGACTTTGTATTGTGAGGCCGAGAGCTTTCCTCTGATCAATGGTTGGCAGGGTGACACGTTCAGGGTTGAGGCGGGGGTGAGACAAGGTTGCCCACTGAGCCCGCTGCTGTATGTGTTTGCCTTAGACCCGTTTCTGAGGTCACTGCAGGAGTGTGGTTTTCAGGGGGTGCCGGTTCCCCACTGCCTACCCCTGAGTGTTGTTGCCTACGCGGATGATGTGACCGTAGTGATATCTGAGCCTCGTGAGGTGGAGATGTTGTCTGCGGCCATCAGAAGTTACTCGGAGGCCTCAGGGTCTCTGGTCAACCTTGAGAAGAGTCAAGCTCTCTGGGTATCAGATACTGATCCATATTTTGATCTGCCCCAATTTGTGAGAGCCTCCTCCTATATTAAAATCCTAGGGGTCAAATTCGGGAGGGACGATAACGCCAAACTAAATTGGGAAGAGAAGTTGGAAGCCGGAAATGCAAAGGTTCAGCGATGGAAGAACTGGAGGCTGACCTATAGAGAAAGGGTTAAAATGTTGAAGACTTACCTGGTCCCCGTCTTTTTGTATGTCTCTGTTGTTTTTCCTTTGCCAGAATCTTTCTCCGCTCGGCTCTTTAGCCTGTTCTTCCAAATGTTCTGGGGGAACAGGTTGAATCTGATAAAAAGAGGGGTCACCTACCTACAGAGGAGAGAGGGTGGGTTGGATATGCTGAATCCAAGGGTGTTCTTTGACTCCATGTTTCTAAAAGTTAATTTTGGTTGCATGGACTCAAACAACAGCTCCCTGTGGGTGAATAGTATCAGGGACTGGATATTGCCTTTTGCAGAGTCTTGGGTGCGAGGTGGCAGTCTCAAGAGGGGGAGATGGACGCGCGACTACCTCCCCCCGTACCTGGAATACGGGCTCAGATGTCTGAAGAGATGGCGCATTGAGAAGTCCTATATAGAGAGTAAGCCAAGGAAGGATCTATACGTAAGGGTTTGTAGGGCTTTCTTCTGCTCTCCGCTTGCCTTGAGGGATTGTGTGACCAGCACTTTACAGGAAAGTCTAAAGTTCCTCAATGGGAAACGACTCCCCGCAAAATTCTTTGACATAGCTTGGCTGTCGCTCCATGGGAGGCTCTTTGTCAGGGGTAACCTGAAATATCTAAGTGTTTCTGATAGGAACTGTCCTCTGGGTTGTCAGCAGGAGGAGACTATGGAGCATTTCATATCTGACTGCAGGGGCGGGAGGAGGATATGGGAAGAAGTGTCCAGTAAGCTGAACATCCCATTACTGCAGAACCTGACGTATCCTGACATCATATATGCTGTACCATCCAGTAACAGGACTGTAGACAGGGGGACTATGTACATTATAATTACTATCACTAAATATTACCATTGGCACATGAGAACTAGAGTGTCCATACACAACGAGCCATTCCATCACAACACAGCAGTAAGACAGATCATGTCCGAGCTCCAGTGGGTAAAGTCATTAGAGATACGGAGGAACCAAAATAATGGGAAATTATGGAGGAATGTCTCTTTGGTTTAACACAGATGATGTGATGTTATTTTATTAAATTTTTTTGTGTTTTTCCTTTTCCAGCAAATGCGGACTTTCTAAGTTTAATATTACTCTGTACATACTCTAGTTGAGTAGTCATTGTGTGTACAATGCTTGTTATTTTTGTTTTGCATTGTAAGAATTTATGTTAATTGTAATTTTGTTTGTTTTCACAATAAAAATTGCCTCCTATATACAAGAATATAACTACTATAATACTGCTCCTATATACAAGAATATAACTACTATAATACTGCTCCTATATACAAGAATATAACTACTTCAATACTGCTCCTATATACAAGAATATAACTACTATAATACTGCTCCTATATACAAGAATATAACTACTATAATACTGCCTCCTATATACAAGAATATAACTACTATAATACTGCCCCTATATACAAGAATATAACTACTATAATACAGCTCCTATATACAAGAATATAACTACTATAATACTGCTCCTATATACAAGAATATAACTACTATAATACTGCCCCTATATACAAGAATATATCTACTACAATACTGCTCCTATATACAAGAATATAACTACTATAATACTGCTCCTATATAAAAGAATATAACTACTATAATACTGCCCCTATATACAAGAATATAACTACTATAATACTGCTCCTATATACAAGAATATAACTACTATAATACTGCTCCTATATACAAGAATATAACTACTATAATACTGCCTCCTATATACAAGAATATTACTACTATAATACTGCTCCTATATACAAGAATAGAACTACTATAATATTGCTCCTATATACAAGAATAGAACTACTATAATACTGCCCCTATATACAAGAATATAACTACTATAATACTGCTCCTATATACAAGAATAGAACTACTATAATACTGCTCCTATATACAAGAATAGAACTACTATAATACTGCCTCCTATATACAAGAATATAACTACTATAATACTGCCTCCTATATACAAGAAAATAACTACTATAATACTTCTCCTATATACAAGAATATAACTACTATAATACTGCCCCTATATACAAGAATATAACTACTATAATACTGCTCCTACATACAAGAATAGAACTACTATAATACTACCTTCTATGTACAAGAATAGAACTACTATAATACTGCTCCTATATACAAGAATATAACTACTATAATACTGCTCCTATATACAGGAATATAACTACTATAATACTACCTCCTATGTACAAGAATATAACTACTATAATACTGCTCCTATATACAAGAATATAACTACTATAATACTGCCCCTATATACAAGAATATAACTACTATAATACTGCTCCTATATACAAGAATAGAACTACTATAATACTACCTCCTATGTACAAGAATATAACTACTATAATACTGCTCCTATATACAAGAATATAATTACTATAATACTGCTCCTATATACAGGAATATAACTACTATAATACTGCTCCTATATACAGGAATATAACTACTATAATACTACCTCCTATGTACACGAATATAACTACTATAATACTGCTCCTTTATACAAGAATATAACTACTATAATACTGCTCCTATATACAGGAATATAACTACTATAATACTGCTCCCTATATACAAGAATATAACTACTATAATACTACCTCCTATATACAGGAATATAATTACTATAATACTGCTCCTATATACAGGAATATAACTACTATAATACTGCTCCTATATACAAGAATATAACTACTATAATACTGCTCCTATAAACAAGAATATAACTACTATAATACTGCTCCTATATACAGGAATATAACTACTATAATACTGCTCCTATATACAAGAATATAACTACTATAATACTGCTCCTATATACAAGAATATAACTACTATAATACTGCTCCTATATACAAGAATATAACTACTATAATACTGCTCCTATATACAAGAATATAACTACTATAATACTGTCTCCTATATACAAGAATATAACTACTACAATACTGCTCCTATATACAAGAATATAACTACTGTTACGCCGAGCGCTCCGGGTCCCCGCTCCTCCCCGGAGCGCTCGCTTCTCTCTCGCTACCGCAGCGCTCCGGGCAGCTCCACTGACCCGGTGCGCTGCGATACCGTCTCCAGCCGGGATGCGATTCGCGATGCGGGTAGCGCCCGCTCGCGATGCGCATCCCGGCTCCCGTACCTGACTCGCTCTCCGTCTGTCCTGTCCCGGCGCGCGCGGCCCCGCTCCCTAGGGCGCGCGCGCGCCGGGTCTCTGCGATTTAAAGGGCCACTGCGCCGCTGATTGGCGCAGTGGTTCCAATTAGTGTGTTCACCTGTGCACTCCCTATTTATACCTCACTTCCCCTTCACTCCCTCGCCGGATCTTGTTGCCATTGTGCCAGTGAAAGCGTTTCCTTGTGTGTTCCTAGCCTGTGTTCCAGACCTCCTGCCGTTGCCCCCGACTACGATCCTTGCTGCCTGCCCCGACCTTCTGCTACGTCCGACCTTGCTTCTGTCTACTCCCTTGTACCGCGCCTATCTTCAGCAGTCAGAGAGGTTGAGCCGTTGCTAGTGGATACGACCTGGTCACTACCGCCGCAGCAAGACCATCCCGCTTTGCGGCGGGCTCTGGTGAAAACCAGTAGTGACTTAGAACCGATCCACTAGCACGGTCCACGCCAATCCCTCTCTGGCACAGAGGATCCACTACCTGCCAGCCGGCATCGTGACAACTACTATAATACTGCTCCTATATACAAGAATATAACTACTATAATACTGCTCCTATGTACAAGAATATAACTGCTATAATACTGCTCCTATATACAAGAATATAACTACTATAATACTGCTCCTATATACAAGAATATAACTACTATAATACTGCCCCTATATACAAGAATGAGATGACCGACTATGTAAAAATTATATAAATCTATTTTGATAGCTTTGACACTTGTGATTTCCTCCTGATATATTCCCGGTAGATATATCTCATCCATTGACGTCACATGACCTTCTCCGAACCTTCCATAATGAAATGCATAAGATTCAGTGAGAGGCAAAACACTCGGCTCTGAGGAGCAACTTGTGAACATCTTAAATTAATCTCCATCTACACAACAAACAATTACCAAACAAGACTCCCCAAAGTGGAGTTCAGGATCGGCTCATTCTCGCACCCCCTGAAGTGTCACCCTAGGGGGAGGGGGAGTCCCATAAAGTGCCATCAGTGTGGCTACCCATAGATGGAACCCACAAAGGGCTGTCATAGCTTATTGGTTGTGATAGTATGTCCCAGTGGAACAGCAATAAGTGGGGGTCCTAAAACTCAAGGCATGAATGGTGTTAAATATTGGCTGTTATGTATGTCTAGTGCCACTAGATGGCTCTGTAGCTGAGAGGTTCTGGAGTAGTATAACATTGTCAGTTATTTTTGTCTCGTTTGTCTCATGTGTAAAAATCTCCATCTGACAAAAACCAATGCTGTTGAATCTTATTACTTATCAACAATAATTAAACAGTACCTCTCATGATCTTGCTATATTTTAAAGGGGTACTCCGGTGGAAAACTTTTTCTTTTTTTTTTTTTTAATCAACTGGTGCCAGAAAGCTAAACAGATTTGTAAAAATTACTTCTACTAAAAAATCGTAATCCTTCCAGTACTTATTAGCTGCTGAATACTAAAGAGGAAATTATTTAGTTTTTGGAACACAGAGCTCTCTGCTGACATCATGAGCACAGTGCTCTCTGCTGTCATCGCTGTCCATTTTAAGAACAGTCCAGAGTAGGAGAAAATCCCCATAGCAAACATATGAGAGCTCTGTGTTCCAAAAAGAAAAGAAATTCCTCTGTAGTACTCAGCAGCTAATAAGTACTGGAATGATTACGTTTTTTAATAGAAGTAATTTACAAATCAGTTTAACTTTCTGGCACCAGTTGATTTAAAAAAAAAATAAAAAAAAACGTTTTTTACCGGAGTACCTGTTTAAAATCTTCCCATCATGATAAACCACCCTCTGCCTTTATTTTTTTATTATTTTTAAGTTTTCTACCTTGATATTGCTCTGTATTTTCTGCTCAGTCTCAGTCAGATTCACAGACTGGGAAGGGGCGTTCCCCAGCAGGCGTGACGTAATCTGAAGCCATACAGGGGAGAACTTCCTCCCTCACTCTGCTACACACAGCACATAGCATTTCAGTGTGAGATGATCTATGATTGGCTAAGGCTGCAAACACCCCCCTCAGCACTCCAGACTGCATTTCCTGATTTTGGACTTCTTCCAGGCCAGCAGGAGTCCAAAGTCTGTGCAAGAGATGGGGGGAAATGTGCTCTGGACAAGTAGGGAGACACCTAGTGGTAACAATTAAATAAATAAAAATAGAAAACTTCATTTTTTTAAACAAAGTACATTAGAAAGATTTTTATTTACCATAAGGAGTGCAATAGCAAAAAATTTGTTTTAATGAGAGTTACCATTTAAGTACAAGACATAACAAGTAGTGTGACAGATCACCTCTAGTTGCCTATAAATGGCCTGGAAGGAAAGAGTGGACTTTCCTTCCAGGCCATTTATAGGCAACTATAAATTGCCCAGGGCCCCCATCCACCAGGGGGCCACCTGCGGGCTGCTCAGTGGCGGATCGAGGGGGGGGGGAAACCGCCACTGAGCAGCCCACAGGGGGCCCCGTCACATTCGGTACATCCCTGTGTCCCGAAAGATCTTTTCGGGACACAAGGATGTCTCGGTTACTTTTCTGCAGCCCCACGTTGGCTTTAAAAATGCAGGGGCTACCGGGAGGTAGCGCACGCCGGGACGTCACTGCATGCACCCATAGGAACGGAGGAGCGGAGCATCGAGGAGGAGGACATGCGAGTGCATGGTAAGTTACCTACATGTCAACTTCAGTGCTCCGACCACCGCTCCCAGTAGATTGTGACCCCGGATCAGAGGAGCGGTGGACGGAGCAATGAAGTGGGGCAGTATACAGGCATACAGCCTCCAGTCCGCCATACACTGTATATGGCTGAAGGCTGTATATCTGTGGGGGAACTGTACTGCACCTAATGTGGGGAACTATACTGAACCTAATGTGGGGAGCTATACTGCACCTAATGTGTGGAGCTATACTGCACCTAATGTGGGGGAACTATACTGAACTTAATGCGGAGGAACCATACTGCACCTAATTTGGGGGAACTATACTGCACCTAATGTGGGGGAACTATACTGCACTTAATGTGGGGGAACTATACTGAACCTAATGCGGGGGAACCATACTGCACCTAATGTGGGGGAACTATACTGCACCTAATGTGGGAGCTATACTGCACTTAATGTGAGGGAACTATACTGCACTTAATGTGGGGGAACTATACTGCCCCTAATGTGGGGGAACTATACTGCACTTAATGTGGGGGAACCATACTGCACCTAATGTGGGGGAACTATACTGCCCCTAATGTGGGGAGCTACACTGCACCTAATGTGGGGGAACTATACTGCACCTAATGTGGGGAACTATACTGTGCCTAATGTGGGGAACTATATGGCACCTAATCTGGGGGAACTATACTGCACCTAATGTGGGGGAACTATACTGCACCTAATGTGGGGGAACTATACTGCACCTAATGTGGGGGAACTATACTGCACTTAATGTGGGGGAACTATACTGCACCTAATGTGGGGGAACTATACTGCACCTAATGTGGGGGAATTATACTGCCAACCTAATCTGGCGGGATTTATACTGCCAACCTAATCTGGCGGGACTTATACTGCCAGCCTAATGTGAGGGAACTATACTGACAACCTAATGACGGGGGACCTATACTGCCAACCTAATGTGGGGGAACTACAACCTAATGTGGGGGAACTATACTGCACCTAATGTGGGGGAACTATACTGCCAACCTAATCTGGTGGGACTTATACTGCCAGCCTAATGTGGGGGAACTATACTGCACCTAATGTGGGGGAACTTTACTGCACCTAATGTGGGGTAACTTTACTGCACTTAATGTGGGGGAACTATACTGCCAACCTAATGTGGGGGAACTATACTGCACTTAATTTGGGGGAACTATACTGCTCCTAATGTGGGGGAACTATACTGCCAGCCTAATGTGAGGGAACTATACTGTACTTAATGTGGGGGAACTACACTGCCAACCTAATGTGGGGGAACTTATACTGCCAACCTAATGTGGGGGAACTATACTGCCAACCTAATGTGGGGGAACTAAAACCTAATGTGGGGGAACTATATTGCCAACCTAATGTGGGGGAACTATATTGCCAACCTAATGTGGGGGAACTAAAACCTAATGTGGGGCAACTATACTGCCAACCTAATGTGGGGGAACTAAAACATAATGTGGGGAACTATACTGCACCTAATGTAGGGGAATTATACTGCCAACTTAATTTGGGGGGACTTATACTGCCAGCCTAATGTGGGGGGAACTATACTGCACTTAATGTGGGGGGAACTATACTGCACCTAACGTGGGGGAACTATACTGCACCTAATATGGGGGAACTATACTGCACCTAATGTGGGGGAACTATACTGCACCCAATGTGGGGGAACTATACTACCAGCCTAATGTGAGGAAACTATACTGAGAACCTAATGTTGGGGGACCTATACTGCCAATCTAATGTGGGGGAACAACAACCTAATGTGGGGGAACTATACTGCACCTAATGTGGGGGAACTATACTGCCAACCTAATGTGGGGGAACTATACTGCCAACCTAATACTGGGGAACTTATATTGCCAACCTAATGTGGGGGAACTATACTGCACCTAATGTGGGGGAACTACAACCTAATGTTGGGGAACTATACTGTACCTAATGTGGGGGAACTATACTGCCAACCTAATGTGGGGGAACTAAAACCTAATGTGGGGGAACTATACTGCCAACCTAATGTGGGGGAACTAAAACCTAATGTGGGGGAACATACTTCCAGCCTAATGTGGGGGAACTATACTGCCAGCCTAATGTGGAGGAACTGCAACATAATGTGGGGGATCTAAAACCTAATGTGGGGGAACTACAGCATAATGTGGGGGAACTACAACCTAATGTGGGGGAACTATACTGACAACCTAATATGCGGGGAATTTTACTGACAACCTAATATGGGGGGAACTATACTGACAACCTAATGTGGGGGAACTATACAAAAATATAAAATTGTACTATACTGATCCCTATAACTCTTATGAGGGTCATTTTTTTGCGCTGTGATTTGTAGTTTTTATCGATCCCATTTTTGTTTTGACTTTTCAATATCTTTTTAGATATTTTTTTATGGTATTTGAAGTGACCAAAACTTTGCTAATCTGGTTAGTGCACTATTACGACTTTTGGGGCCCCACAGGTTATCCCCCCCTCCCAATAGCTGCCCTCTATAAGTGGCCTCCCTGGTGATTGTTGCCCCCTGTTGGTAATACCCCCAAGGTTAGTTGCCCCTTTTAAGTAGACTCCCCTAGATACCTGCCCCCTGTAGGTAGACTCCCTGGTGATAATTGTGCTCTGTAGGGAGACCCCCTGTGATAGTTGACTCCTATAGGGAAACAGTCACAATACCCCCATAGTTCAGCCCCTCTGTCACAATACCCCCATAGTTCAGCCCCTCTGTCATAATACCCCCATAGTTCAGCCCCTCTGTCACAATACCCCCATAGTCCAGCCCCTCTGTCACAATACCCCCATAGTTCAGCCCCTCTGTCACAATACCCCCATAGTTCAGCCCCTCTGTCACAATACCCCCATAGTTAGGCCCCATTGTGCACTGTACCCATTAGTAGTCCCACCCAGCTCAGCTCATGAGCACCAGCAGCCATATGCTTCTGTGCTCCACTATTTGCAGGGGTCAAGTCCAAGGAAAAAAAAAAGTGCAGGAACTCTTCCTCCTAATAGATGCAGGACTCCTGCTAATGGGAACAATGTTCCCGCAGTGAAAAAGTGCAGGAACTCAGTTCCCACACGTTCCTGCAGGACTTGAGCCCTGACTATTTTTTCTGGTCCAAAGTCAGGACCTTCTACTATGGGCCATGGCACTAAGCAGGAGGTTCCCCAACCAGAGGAGCAGTGAAGCACAGAAGCTGCAGAGATCGACAGAGGATGTGTGGCAGACTCACTCCAGCGTCACAACTCGGTCACAGTCCGGTCCTCCAGGCTGTCTCGCTGCCTCTGACGCCTGTTTGTGAGGTTGGCATAGCGCTGGACATACCTGCAAGTCTTGCACCTCCCAGCAGCCACTACTCACTTTAAGAGGCAGTGGCTGCTGGCCCCAGCAGACTTGTCTGATGATGTGAGTACTGGCTAGAGCAGTGTTTCCCAACCAGGGTGCCTCCAGCTGTTGCAAAACTACAACTCCCAGAATGCCCGGACAGCCGTTGGCTGTCCGGGCATGCTGGGAGTTGTAGTTTTGCAACAGCTGGAGGCACCCTGGTTGGGAAACACTGGGCTAGAGGGACATGAGGGGGACATTCCAGGACGGCAGATGACCCCAAAAACGTATTGTCCTGCTGGATCCGGGACAGTTAAGCGATATGGGAGTTTTACAATATCTTGAGGTCCACAGTTGTAGTTTTGCAACAGCTGGAGTGTCCCAGGTTAGAAACCACTGACCTACATTATATATCAATATGCTGGGAGTGATGCAGAATGCTATCAGGACATGATGGGAGTTGTAGTTTTGAAGCAGCTGGAAAGCTGCTGATTGAGGAACACTGACCTATATAGTACCTTGGTCACCAAATTGCAGGCCTCCAGCATGCTGGGATTTGTAGTTTTGCAACATGGCTGTTTGGGCATGCTAGGAGTTGTAGTTTTGCAACATCTGGAGGTCCACAATTAGAAGACCACTGTTATCAATGATGTTATTCTACAAATAGGGAAGAGCAGCTATAGTCAACCTTATCTGTGCTTTATCTGGAGTGCTGACTCGCCCATGTTCATAAAATGACAACAAAGGTGTTTAATAAAGTTGTTACTTGAAAAAAAAATGCCTGCAGGTAGAATTCACGCATGCGCAAGAAGACATAGCCGGTTTATTTATTTTTTTGTTTGTTTTTTTTTGCGTTCCACGCCTCGACCTCGCCTATCCACGTCCTGGGGGCTTCACGTTATTCTAGTTGTTCACCGAGGCGCCTGTTTACATTCTATCCTTGTGTTATCCATCAAAGACGCATATTTCTCCACATGCATCGCTCAGAGTCATAGAGACACGGCTGGTGAAGTAGACGGGAGCTCTCGGCGGGTGATCACAAGGTCTTCCCGGCATTACAGGCGCGCTGTGGTCGCACTCGGCTCGGGGGCCTTCCTCACAGAGCAGACGGTGGCGGCCAAGATGTCGACCAAGAATTTTCGCGTTAGTGACGGAGACTGGATCTGTCCGGATAAGAAGTGAGTTGTGGTCCGGTACAGGAGCCCGGGTGGGGGATGATAGGTGCCGGTGAGGGGCAGTATGGAGCTGGGATGTCCGGGAGAGGACCGGGGGGAGCGGCCTCCGTGTGGTGGAGAGGCCTGGGCCAGGGGTGGAGGTCACCTCTCTGGAGGGTACAGGGGCCTGAGGAGGATATATGAGGGGACTCCATCCTGTTATAGTGTCCCCCGAACTATTCCAACAGCTGCTGCAGAACTACAACTCCCAGCATGTCCTGACCCACTCCTGTAGCTATATTGCAATATTCCCCCACGCATGGCTCCTTTCGTCTTGCAGAACTACAACTCCCAGCATGCCCTGACCCAGTCCTGTAGCTATATTGCAGTATTTCCATAATGTGTGACTCTCCAGCTGTTGCAAAACTACAACTCCCAGCATGAACTGACCGACTCATGTGACTATATTGCAAGATTCCCCAATGTATGGCTCCCTCGCAGAACTACAACTCCCAGCATGCCCTGACCCATTGCTGTGGCTATATTGCAGTATTTCCCTAACATGTGACTCTCCAGCTGTTGCAAAACTACAACTCCCAGCATGCCCTGACCGTCTCTTGCCCTGACGAATTGCAAGATTCGTCAGTGTGGCTCCGTTTCAGAACTACACCTCCCAGCATGCACATACCTATTTATCCGTTCTAGAACTACAACTCTCAGCATGCCCTGACTTATTGCAGTATTTCCCTAATGTGTGACTCTCCAGCTGTTGCAAAACTACAACTCTCAGTATGCCCTGACCGTCTCTTGTTGCTATATTGCAAGATTCCCCAATGTGTGGCTTCCTTGCTTTTGCAGAACTACTACTCTCAGCATGCCCTGACCGCTTCCTGTGGCTCTATTGCAGTATTCCCCCAACTGGGGCCTTCTCTGCTGTTGCCAAACTACAACTCCCAGCGTGTTGGCTATACTTTAGTTTCCCCCATATTGTAGTTTTGCTACAGCGGGAAAGCCACTACTCCCAGCATGCCCTGAAATGATGGGAGTTGTTGGTTTTGCGAGTGTTTGAGAGCCACATGTTGTTAGTCGGGGTGGGGACATGCATTACATTCACTCGAATGGATCAGAGCTGCAGTATCGGACACGACCTGTGGACAGAAGTGGTGCTGCTCACGTTGAGAATAAAAGCTGACCTTGATTTTTCCACCCCTTGTTAAAGGGGTACTCCGCTGCCTGACAAATTATCCTCTATCCAAAGGATAAGGGAGAACATGTCTGATCACGGGGGACCCCAGTTATCTGGTACACGAAGAGAACTCCCCTCCGTGCCGGATGACCGGCGATCACAGCCGTCACACCCCCTCCCCTAGGCATGAATGGAGGGGGTGAGGCGTGACATCACGATCATGAAAGCCCCAGGCTTCCCTGACCGTAACGCTGCAGTGCCGGCCCGGAGAACTCAGGGGGTCCCAGTGGCCGTCCTTTGGATAGGGGATAACATGTCTAGGGGCGGAGTACCCCTTTAAGGAGTTTTCACATAAAAGACGTGATAGTGGAGCTAAACAATTTTTCCAGAAATTCGGATTAATCCCTGAAATGTAAATTTTTGGAATTTGCTTAAAAAGGATACCTTTCGTCAAAAAAACTTCTGATATAATATAGATTAATGTATGCAGAATAACTCTCCAATAGCATGTTAATAAAAAATATTCTTCTTTCTATTTAATTTTCCACTTTGTAAAAATGACCACTAGGGGTCTCCCTACTAGTCCTGGCCGCAAGCCTTTTTTTTTTTATAGATTTCAGACTCGAGCTAATGTCCTAAATCTCACTTAGGCCGAGACACAGACAAGCTCAGCACTGCTCCCTGCCAGGGAGCAGTGCTGAGCTTGTCTGTGTCCTGGCTGCAATCAGGGGGTCCGAGCGATGGGGACCCCCGCAATCTCCTGTTTGGAGCCCCGATGCGCTAGCACAGGAGCGCGTCACGACCCCCGCCCAAAGCCACTACGCCCGCTCCATATAGTTCTATGGGAGAGCTGCTCGGCAATCTTCCGCTGTCCCATAGAACTATATGGCTTCGGGCAGGGGTCGTGACGCGCTCCTGTACTAGGGCACTGGGGCTCCAAACAGATCGCGGGGGGGTTCCAGCGCTCGGATCCTACCGATAGGGGATACGTTTTAATACAGACCCTGTGAGTGTCAACCCCTTAAGGACTCAGGGCGTACTTGTACGTCCTGAGTCTGCTCCCGTTCTGTAACGCAGTGCCACAGCGCGGCCCTGCGTCATAGTGGGTTGGGCCTGGCCTCTAATAACAGCTGGGACCCGTAGCGTGCGGCACTGATCGCGGTGCTGCGTGCTATTAACCCTTTAGACGTGGCATTCAAAGTTGATCACCATGTCTAAAGTGAAACTAACGTGCTGCCGGTTAGCTCAGGGGGCTGTTCGGGATCGCCGAAATCGCGGCATCCCGTACAGCTGTGGGACACGAGGAGGGTCCCTTACCTGCCTCCTGGTGTCCGTTCACCGAATGACTGCTCAGTGCCTGAGATCCAGACATGAGCAGTCAAGCGGCAGAATCATTGATCACTGGTTTCCTATGAGAAACCACTGATCAATGTAAAAGATCAGTGTGTGCAGTGTTATAGGTCCCTATGGGATAACAATGATCAATGTAAAAGGTCAGTGTGTGCAGTGTTATAGGTCCCTATGGGATAACAATGATCAATGTAAAAGATCAGTGTGTGCTGTGTTATAGCCCCCTATGGGACCTATAACACTGCAAAAAAAAGTGATAAAAAAGTAAGATCATTTAACCCCTTCCCTAATAAAAGTTTGAATCGCCCCCTTTTTCCATTAAAAAAAAGTGTAAATAAAAATAAACATATGGTATCGCCGCATGCGGAAATGTACGAATTATAAAAAATATATCATTAATTAAACTGCACGGTCAATGGCGTAAGCCCAAAAAAATTCCAAAGTCCAAAATAGCGTATTTTTTGGTCACTTTTTATATCATGAAAAAATGAATACAAAGCGATCAATAAGTCCTATCAATACAAAAATGGTACCGCTAAAAACTTCAGATCACGGCGCAAAAAATGAGCCCTCATACCGGCCCATACGCGGAAAAATAAAAAAGTTATAGGGGTCAGAAGATGACAATTTTAAACATATAAATTTTTCTGCATGTAGTTATGATTTTTCCAGAAGTCCGACAAAATCAAACCTATATAAGTAGGGGATCATTTTAATCGTATGGACCTACAGAATAAAGACAAGGTGTCCATTTTTACCCAAAAATGTACTGTGTAGAAACGGAAGCCCCCAAAACTTAGAAAATGGCGTTTTTCCTTCGGATAGGGGATAAGTTTTAGATCGCCGGGGCGGCTACAGGCGGTGAGAAATACAATTATTAATGTTCCTCCATTATCTTTATCATTCAATCTATTGACTATCTGGAGTCTGATCTTGCAATATTTATCAAGTGCATCCCAACCAGGTGGCGGATTATCGGACTGTACATGCTCATGATATTTTAGTCATCCATCCAGTATCATTACCCCACTAGGGCCCAGTGGGGTATGTATTAGTGCCTGTACATGTGTAGTATATTTTATTGAATTATATTTAATTACATTTTTGTACTAGTGATGCTGTTTTTTATTCATTAATCCACACCTATCATAATGCACCCTAGTTGGTGAGGTGCTTGAGGTAAGGGCTATATATTTGACTTAGATTTGTAAATAACTTCTATAAAAAAAATCTTAATCCTTTCAGTACTTATGAGCTGCTGAAATTGAGTTGTTCTTATCTGTCTAAGTGTTCTCTGATGACACGTGTCTTGGGAAACGCCCAGTTTAGAAGCAAATATAGACAAGGAGAGCGCGCCTAGTATGATAACGTAATGTAAAAAGGAGATGGGGAAAAGCAAAAATGCTCACCGAGTATAGTTGTACTACAGCCAAGTACAACTATGGTGTAAACATGGGATAACCCTCAACGGGCGAAGATCGGCAGCCACTCCTGGCAACACAGGTGAAGCACTCAGACGGATCCCTCCAAGGAACAGCGCAGGATAAAAGCGGCGCACAAGACTTCAAAGGTAAAATTATTTATTTACCCGGCATGCAACGCGTTTCGCTGGACAACCAGCTTCATCAGGCAAGGTGCCTGATGAAGCTGGTTGTCCAGCGAAACGCTTTGCATGCCGGGTAAATAAATCATTTTACCTTTTGAAGTCTTGTGCGCCGCTTTTATCCTGCGCTGTTCCTTGGAGGGATCCGTCTGAATGCAGTTTAGAAGCAAATCCCCATAGCAAACCACTTCTAAACTGGACGATATATATATATATATATATATATATATATATATATATATATATATATATATATATATATATATATATCTATCTATATCTCAACTGGCTCCAGAAAGTTAAACAGATTTGTAAACTACTTCTATTAAAAAATATATATATATATTGAACTCCAGATCCCTTACATAAAGATGGGGGCACAAATGTGAGTTTTTCACAATATCCTAGGGATTATGCAAAATTGCAGCGTGCATACAGCAATAAAACGTTTTATTTGCCACAGTTTTGAAAAAATAAAAAGGCAACACTAGTGGCAAAAAAAAAGGGCAGGTGCGTCGATACACTGTTACGCTGCCGGTTTAAGGATTAACTTCACTGTGAAGGTGACACCGTGTAGACGATATCTACAATAAATATGAGATAATCTGCAGCATGCAGGGGGACATGACTGCTGTTTGTTCGTCTGGGAATAGAACAATGATGGTTTATCTGTAATTCTATATATAAAAGAGGTTTTATAATAAGAATGTAAGTTACTCTGCGGTTTCTAATTTATTTGCTTTTCTTCTTTTTATTTAATTTTTTTTAGATGTGGGAATGTAAACTTCGCCAGAAGGACAAGCTGCAACCGCTGTGGACGAGGTGAGGTTATGTACTTATATTAAATGTTATATATATTGTACATGAGATAACATTATATATACCAGGGTGCCTCCAGCTGATGGAAAACTACAACTCCCAGCATGCCTGAACATCCCTAGGCCAGTGTTTCCCAAGCAGGGTGCCTCCAGCTGTTGCAAAACTACAACTTCCAGCATGCCTTGAAAGCCTTTGGGTGCATCTGACTCTAGCAAAACTACAACTCCCAGCATGCCGGGACAGCCAAAGGTAGTTTTGCAACAGCTGGACGCACCCTTGTTGGGAAACACTGGCCCAGGGATTTCCAGGCATGCTGGAAGTTGTAGTTTCTCTATCTCTGGCCTGGCGCACGGAGCGCCGGCTTACTTTCACTTTCTCTGGCAGCTGCTCATGCCGGCGTGTTCGCCGCTCGCCCTCTTCCCCCCCCTGAGCGCATATGCGGCTGACATATGCGCTCGGGACTAGGAGCGGGCGCCATGACAGCTTCTTCCCAGTCCTCCATTAGCTCCTCCCACAGGGCCGTCGGAGCTCCCTGGAGGCGCGAAGTGTCCTCCAATCAGCGCCGTGGGCGCGAATTTCACTGTGGGAGGCCAATCCTTTAGTGCGTCTGCCTCAGACACGCCCCTCTCTGGCTATTGGCTGGCCTTCTTTTTCACTAGCTGCATGGAGCCGAGTTCTCCTCACTGCCAGGGGACACAGACTAGGGTGAGAAAGTTCCTGCCTCTTTTCTCATTATGTCCGTACCATGAGCTGTTCCTCCCTCTAAACAGAAAACCGGAGCGTTGGTGACTTATTTAGTCTGTAAGCACTGTAATGCTAAGATGCCTAGCTCTACTGAGCCCACTTGCTTTGCCTGCTCCACTGCTCCCCCAGGTACCCCCCAGATGCCCTTTCGGTCCCGGTGGATTCAGCTGCCCCTCCAACCTGGGTTTCTTCCCTGACCCAGTATATGGCTGACTTGACCCAAGTCTCCCGTTCGGTGGCTGAGGCCTCCCGGGAAGTGGTGTCCGCCTTGAAGGGGTCTGCCCTGCGCCGGCCCTCTGTGGGGGCTCGCTCCGCTTCCCCACATACTTCACGCTCTCACAAGCGTACTAGGGGTGCCTCATCCAACTCTTCCATTGAGTCCTCAGATAGGCGTGGGCTCTCCCCCCCCCCCCCCCCCCCCCCCCCCCCGTCATCTGGTCACAAACGTTGCTTCTCCAGAGGACGTTCTCGGAGTCACCGCTCTACCACGCCAGAGCCGCGTACCCAGTCAGGGTCGCCCCCCTCCAGGACTGCCTTCACTCGTTCACATTCTCCTGGTGAACTGGCGGATGAGGCTTCCGAGCCGGCATCTGACTCAGAGGACCGCTCGGATACAGTTGAAGCGGTGAAGTCATTGGTTGCGGCCATAAGAGACACCTTTCACTTAGAGGACCCAGGAACTTCGGACGTAACTCCTGATGTATCCTTTCATCGTGTTAAGCCAGCACCTCAAAAGTTCAGCTCTCATGCTGACTTTGACGCCATTCTGGAATCTGCATGGAAACATCCAGACAAGAGGTTCCTGTAAATTAAGACAATTCAAGAACGTTATCCATTTGACAAGGATCTTGTCACTAAGGTGGTTTCCCCTCCCTCAGTGGATCCACCAATCTCCCGGATCTCTAAGGCTTCTACACTGCCACTGGCAGATGTGGCTGCCTTCAAGGATTCCACGGACAAGAAGGTGGAGTCCTTAACGAAGTTTACCTCTGAAGCAGCCGGCTCTTCGCTTCTTCCCATCTTCGCCTCAGCATGGGCGTCCAAGGCCCTATCGGAGTGGTGCCCAAAACTCCGTCAGGGTATCCTAGCAGGATCCCCCTCAGAGGATCTGTCTGCTCTGGCTATCCAATGCTCTAAAGCTGGGGAATTTCTGTGAAAAGCTTCCATGCAGTCAGCCCGTTGTTCTGCCTTTGCTGTGGGTCACCTAGCTGCTCTCCGCTGTTCTATGTGGCTTAAAGCTTGGAATGCGGATGCCGCTTCCAAAAGGTCTCTCACTGAGCTTCCTTTTACGGGTGGCCGTCTTTTTGGCAACTGCCTTGACGAGATTATCTCTGAGGCGACGGGCGGTAAGAGTTCCTTGTTGCCTCAAAATAAGGCTCGCTCTAATTCCCAAAGGATGTCCTCGTCATTTCGGACCTTTGGCCCCAGCACGGGGTCTGAGCGGCCGGTTTGCGGCCAAATCAGCAACCGCAAACCCTCTTCCGCATGAAGTGAAGCCCCCACCCGCAGTTTTTTCTCGGGTGGGAGGTCATCTCTTATTTTTTTTGAGACATCTGGACCACACACATTCAGGACTCCTGGGTCAGGGACGTGGTATCCAGCGGTTACCGAATCGAATTTGCCTCCCTCCCAAGGGATCGCTTTTTTCGATCCTCGGCCCCCCGGTCTCTTTCTCTGGCGAAGCAATTTCGAGAGGCTCTCCAGTCTCTGCTTCTCCAGGGGGTTATCGTTCCCGTTCCTCCAGGGGAACATTTTCAGGGTTTCTATTCCAATCGTTTTGTGGTCCCCAAGAAGGACGGTTCTGTGCGGCCAATCCTAGACCTCAAGCGTCTCAACCGTCATCTTCTTATCCGCCACTTCCGAATGGAATCTCTCCATTCGGTAGTGGCATCCCTGGAACTAGGGGAGTTTCTTTCCTCAGTGGACATCAAGGATGCCTACCTCCTATGTGCCAATATTTCCAGGCCATCATTGGCACCTCCGCTTTGCGGTTCCGGAGGGGCATTTTCAATTCCTAGCCCTCCCCTTTGGCCTGGCCATGGCTCCTCGGGTCTTTACCAAGATTCTTGCGCCGGTGAAGGCCCTGTTGCGGTCGAGGGGAGTCTCAGTGATACCCTACCTGGACGACCCTCTCATCAGGCTCCCACCAGAGCCCAGACTCTGGAGAATGTGGATGTCACTCTTCACACTCTGGATTGCTTCGGGTGGAGGGTCAACTGGGACAAGTCAGTCCTCTCTCCCACCCAGTCCCTGATATTTTTGGGACTTCACTTCAACACGACCTCGGCCCGAATTTGCCTTCCGCCGGACAAATGTCTGACTCTTCTGTCAGGAGTCCGCTCCCTTCGGCTCCAGGTCCCAGTCTCCATCCGCACTTGCATGGAAGTCCTGGGTCGGATGGTGGCGACCATAGAGGCCGTGCCCTTTGCCCAGTTTCATTACCGACCTCTTCAACTGGCGATTCTCTCTCGGTGGGACAGATCTCCGCTGTCCCTCGATCGCAAGATTTTTCTCCCTCACAGGTTCCGTCAGTCTCTTCTCTGGTGGCTCAGCTCCCCGCTTCTTCTCCAGGGGCGCTCATTCTTCCCCTTCACTGGCAGGTGGTTACGATGCTATCCGCGTCCAGTCGGACAACGTCACGGCATACATAAATCGTCAAGGCGGCACTCTCAGCTCGGCAGCCATGGCCGAGGTGACAAAGATTCTCATCTGGGCGGAAAGCATGGTTCCGGCCATCTCGGCGATTCACATTCCGGGGGTACTCAACTGGGAAGCAGACTTCCTCAGTCGGTCCTCACCCGACCCCGGCGAGTGGTCCCTACATCCAGACTTCTTTGCGCAGATCTGCGACCTCTGGGGCATTCAAGACGTGGACCTCTTCGCGTCCCGGCACATTCGGAAGATCCTTCCATTTGTGTCCAAATCCCGGGACCCTCTGGACGCCCTAGTGATTCCTTGGGCGGGGTTTACCCTACCCTGTTTCCTCCCCTTCCGCTCCTTCCCAGGGTTCTGAGGAAGCTCAAAGCGGAGGATGTTCCCGCCATTCTGGTAGCTCCAGATTGGCCCCGAAATGCGTGGTCCGCCGACGTGGACAGGCTCCTGGACGACGCTCAGCTGCGCCTTCCGCTTCGTCCGGACCTGCTCTCACAGGGTCCTATTTGCCACCCCAATTTACAGTCACTGCATTTGACGGCGTGGCGGTTGAGTCCGCGGTTTTGAGGGCCCGCGGGTTCTCTTCCCAAGTCATTCACACCATGCTCAGGGCTTGTAAGCCCTCCTCGGCAAGAATTTACCTCCGTACCTGGCGGTCTTATTTTCACTGGTGTGAAGTTCAGGTCCTGTCTCCTGTGACCTTCTCAGTTCCCGTCTTTTCTCCTTTTTGCAGTCGAGGTTGGAACTAGGGTTGTCTCTCAGTTCCCTTTAAGGTCAGGTTTTGGCCCTTTCTATTCTTCTTTTCCAGCGTCCTCTGGCTTCTAATTCTCATGTCCGGACCTTCCTTCAAGGAGTGGCGCGTCCTTTCCCTCCTTATCGGTCACCTTCTCCCCCTTGGGACTTGAATTTGGTTCTGAGTGCCCTCCAGGGCGAACCCTTTTGAGCCCCTTAGAGAGGTGTCTCTCCGCCTCCTTTCTTGGAAAGTGGCGTTTCTTGTTGCTATCACCTCCATCCGGAGGGTGTCTGAATTGGCAGCTCTCTCCTGCCGTTCTCCATTTCTGGTTATCCACCAGGACAAGGTTGTTTTCCGGCCAGATCCTTCCTTTTTGCCTAAGGTGGTTTCGGCTTTTCATCTCAATGAGGACATTGTCCTCCCGTCTTTTTATCCTGCTCCTTCTCATCCTGAGGAGCACTTACTACTCAAGCTGGATGTAGTTCGGGCTGTTCAGTCTTATCTCTCCATCACTGCGTTTCGTCAGTGTGATTCCTTTTTTGTCCTTACGGAAGGTCGTCGTAAGGGACAGTCTGCTTCCAAGGCCAACATTCCTCTGTGGATTTGGTCCGTCATTTCGGAAGCCTATCGCTGTAAGGGGAAGATTCCTCCCTTCAGGGTTGTGGCTCATTCTACCTGTTCTGTTGGGGCATCCTGGGCTCTCCAGAATAGAGCCTCGGCCTCGCAGATTTGCAAGGCGGCTACCTGGTCGTCTTTGCACACTTTCTCGAGGTTCTATCGGGTTCATACCTTCGCATTGGCTGATGCTGGTCTGGGTCGTAAAGTGTTGCAGGCGGCAGTGGATCGGCCGTCTGCCTGACTGCTTATCTGCCCACCCAAGGGACGGCTTTGGTACGTCCCGCGGTCTGTGTCCCACAATGGAGCCGATAGAGAAAAGGAGATTTTTGTTTTACTAACCGTAAAATCTCTTTCTCGAAGGATCCATTGGGGGGACACAGCTCCCGCCCTTTTTGGGGTTTTCTTTGGTTCTCTGTCCGAGGGTGTGTTCAGTTATGTTTTTTCTTCTGGTTCTCGGACAGTTTGGGTTTTTCTTTGAACTGTTAGTCTCCTCCTATTGCTCTGGAACTTAAACTGAGCTCAGAGCCTGAAGGCGGGTATATCCTGCTGGGAGGAGCCGACTTTTTTTATTACCATAGTGTCACACCTCCTAGAGACAGCAGCATACACCCGCGGTGTGTGTCCCCCAATGGATCCTCCGAGAAAGAGAGATTTTACGGTAAGTAATAAAAAAATCTCCTTTTTGCAACAGCTGGACGCACCCTTGTTGGGAAACACTGGCCCAGGGATCTCCAGGCATGCTGGGAGTTGTAGTTTTGCAACAGCTGAAGGCACCCTGGTTGGAAACACTGTTAAAGAGAAAAGGAATAATATTCTGTCTTCACCAAGCTCTTAAAGGGACATTCCAGGGAAAAAACTTTTTATATATTGATATATGTATATAGATAGAATTTTTTTTTTAATATATATATATATCTCTCTATCTATCTATCTCAACTGGCTCCAGAAAGTTATAGATTTGTAAATTACTTCTATTAAAAAATCTTAATCCTTCCAATAATTATCAGCTGCTGAAGTTGAGTTGTTCTTTTCTGTCTAGCAAAAGTGCTCTCTGCTGACATCTCTGCTTGTCTTTGGAACTGCACAGAGTAGAAGAGGTTTGCTATGGGGATTTGCTTCTACTCTGTACAGTTCCTGAGACACGTGTCATCAGAGAGCACTTAGAAAAAGAACAACTCAACTTCAGCAGTTCATAAGTACTGAAAGGATTTAAATTTTTTTTATAGAAGTCATTTACAAATCTGTAACTTTCTGGAGCCAGTTGAGATATATATATATATATATATATATATATATATATATATATAAGATTTTCCTGGATAACCCCTTTAAGCTCCCCTTAGTGGCAGCTGCATGCAGCCAGCATGTTATGAATTATGTATATGCTGTGGATTTGTAGTCTGCTGGGAGTTGTAGTTTTGCAACATCTGGTGGTGCCCTGGTTGGTTAACACTGTTATATACTGATATCCAATGTTAAATATATTCTGTACATGTCTCTATGTTGTTCCAATTTTATTTTTGTATTTTTATTATTTAAGAGAAAACAACGGATGCTAAAATGATGAAGGCCGGAGGGACCGAGATTGGAAAAACTCTGGCAGAGAAGAGCCGGGGATTGTTCAGCGCCAATGACTGGCAATGCAAAACGTAAGTCTGACGCACCTTGGCGTAGATGTCTGTCTCCGGGTTGGCTGTGGTTCTGCAGCTCCGTTCCAGTGAAGTGAATGGAGCCAAGTTGTAATACCGCACCCAACCTTGGGACAGACGTGGAGCTGTTTTTGAAAGAAATTAGCTCTGTTTTTCTATTCCTGGATAACCCCTTTAACGACATATACCTTATACACAAGATAGGGGATGTGAATGATGTTACATGTATTGTCTATGGAAACGCCGGAGATACCAGAGTGCTGTACTCGGCTGCTCCCTTAGAAAATGCATGGAGGGTCCTGTCCACCCTGCTCCGTGCATGGGGGGATTTGGGTGTGGTTCTGGAGATGGCAGGGGGTCCCAGCGACTGGACCCCCAGAGATCAAACACTTATTCCCTATTCTTTGCATAGGGTATAAGTTGTCAAACGCTGTAGTACCCCTTTCAATCAACTTTATATGTTTTGTTTTTTTCTGATTTTCCATTCTACTATCTATATTTTAAAATAATCCTAAAATCTTGAAGTTCCCATTCTGGCCACTAGTCCTAAAACTAAGCTGAGACTTTCTGTTCTGTACAGATCACACTAAAAGGTGACACAATAGCTGTTGCTTGCTTATCAGCCTCCCCCTTCTTGTAGAATGACCTCTGCAAAGGTCACTGAGCACCTTTCATATCAACGGGACAGCTTCATTTTATTGTTGCTTATTTCATTGGGACCTGCAGTAAAGCATATCGCTAAATGCTATTGAAAACAGCTTAGACAAGATGGGCGCTCTCTATAATAATGTACAAAAAATTAAATACAAAAAAATCACAACTAGAAAACTAAAAAACATGGTTCAGTAGCTGACTAATCAGTAAAAAAAAAATTTAAATTTAGCTCCGGGTTTCCCAACCAGGGGGCTCCAGCAGTTGCAAAACTACAACTCCCAGTATGCCCGGACAGCCTACGGCTGAGAGTTGTAGTTTTGCAACAGCTGGAGCCACCCTGGTTTGTAAACACTGAGCTATGTGATTTTTGGCTTCAGATTTCGATGCATTCATGTCACATTGGCAGCAATTGACACTGTTATTTTCAAAGATCACAGACGCCCCCACAATGTCATCGCACGTCTCACATCCAGATTTCACTCCCCTGTGGGAGAACGTCTGTGGTTTCCATGTCTTTCCCTGCAGGATTTTGACCTTGTGTATTTATTTATTTATTTTTTGCTTTTCTTTTAGTTGTGGAAATGTAAACTGGGCAAGAAGATCAGAGTGTAACATGTGCAATACCCCAAAGTATGCGAAACTGGAGGAGAGGACAGGTGCGTCTTTTCTTGTTTCTCTTATTTAAATTTTTTTGCTTTTATTTCGCCTTTGTGTTCCTGGTCCGACATTGTCTTGTCATCTACAGGTTATGGTGGAGGATTTAATGAACGTGAGAACGTGGAATACATAGAGCGGGAGGAATCTGATGGAGAGTATGATGAGGTAAAAGAAATTGGAATCTGTTTAAAGAGTTATTAACAAAGTTTTTTTTTTTTCTCTCTCTCCCCCTTCCCCCCCCCCCTCATATTAATGTCCCTCATCCTGTTAACTCCTCCCTCCTGCCTTAAAGGGGTACTCCGGTCCTAAGTCATCTTATCCCCTATCCAAAGGATAGGGGATAAGATGTCCGCCGCTGGGGACCCCCGCAATCTTGCATTCGTCACCCACCTCTTTGACCTGTACGGCGCACTGCCAGGTGCCGACCACGGGGCTGGAGTATGGTGACGACACGACTCCACCCCCGTGTGATGTCACGCTCCGCCCCCGCTATGCAAGTCTATGGGAGACTTGCATAGCGGGGGCGAGGCGTGATGTCACACAGAGGCGGAGTCGTGATGTCACGATACTCCATACCCGATGTCAGCATCCGGAAGTTTGTGAGCTGGCAGTGCGCCGTGCAGGTCAGAGGTGGGTGCCGAATGCAAGATTGCGGGGGTCCCCAGCGGCGGGACACCCACGGTCAGACATCTTATGCCCTATTCTTTGCATAGGGGATAAGATGTCTTTGGGCTGGAGTACTCCTTTTAAAAAGGGTGCTCCAGGGAAGTTAAGAAAAATGAAAATGCCACTGTGTCCTCTGTAGTTATACATGTGATTTTGCCAGCTCTGGCTCTGTGCGGCTCTGTATAATGGCTGCCAGACAATTGCTGTTACTATCTATGTGCATGCTGTGTTGTTTTCAGCAGCACACACTCTACATGTCTTTTCTTTCAAACTATCCTTCCCTCAAGCAATAAATCATGCTATGCTCTGAATGGCAGCAGTCAGTGATTAGATCTACAGCAGAAAAATAGTAGCGTTATGTGCTGGGTTGTGACAGAGAATCTTCACAGGAGACACTGGGCTTCTCTGCCGGCAAGATCCTCACACAATGAGGGGAGGGGACGTGTGGCTGTGAAACCAGATCCCCAGACAAGACAGAATTCAGGTGGTGTTGGTCTTCCAGGAGGGTGGGGTTTGTCTCAGTGAGAGCTTTGCACAAAGACGCAGAGGATCTGATAATGACGTCTTTCTCTCACTCCCTGCATGTAAGTGACAGCTGAAAGGGGGAAACTGCTCTATAAATCTAATGAATGATATTTAGACAAATAGGTCGGTGAGAGGGAAAGGATGGGCTGTGGGTTTAGTTCCCCGGAGTACCCCTTTTAATTATTTACATTTTGCATTTTTACCTTTTTTCCGCTCTGGCTCCTGAGAGCGCGTTCCCCGGCAGGCACAATGTCATCTGAAGCCCTGCTGGGAGAACCATATATATGAAAAATAAGGTGATAAAACAAATTATACATGAAAAGGTGATAAAACAAATCTGTCCACATTTTTGATATGTTGTTTCTTATAAAGACAAACAACATATCAAAAATGAATTATAATGACAGCGCCCATTAAAACAAATCTGTCCACAAGAGAATTATCTTCGCCTGTCGTTCGTATTTATAGTTTGGACGAAAAAAGAAGAAATACAGAGGAAAGCCGCCATCCAGTACAAAGACCATACTTAAAGCTGATGAAAAGGTGTCTGGAGGGGAAGAGGAGGAGGAGGAGGAAGGTGATGAAGAGGATGATGAAGAGGAAGGAGATCTGTCAAAATATATGTTGGATGATGTAAGTTAATAACTGCGCTTCCTGTAAAGAGGGAATGTGTTTGGAACATGGCCTAAGACTCTGATGCCATGGACTGTGGGTACAGCTCCTGCGCCATCACTGTCATATACTGTCATGGCTGCTTGTGTCTCTTAGCCGCTGTATATGCTGAAGGCACGGTTGGATAGCTGTTAGTGTATAAAAGCAATATTGTACCTTTCCTGAAGCTGATGATTGCTGCCAAACTTATAAAATCGCTTTGTTAGTTCACTGGAAAACAAGCCTGGCACAGCCTAGCGCACCTCACTCTCCCTCGTGTCCCAGACCCTTGATGTACAGAGCTCTGTATGCCCATCACGGAGGGGCTGGGAGGTGCGGGCAAGTGAGGCGGCATACCAGGCTGTGGCAAGTTTAGAAACCACCATCAGCTCCAGGATAGGTACAGTATGCCTTTATACCCTAACAGCTATCCAACCGTGTCTATTGATCTTACCAGCAAATACATCTTACAGATTCCCTTCACGAGCCAAGCTGCTGCACTAGGATAGTGTTGGGATGGAAAGCATGAAAAGTTGTGTAAAATTCTGCAACAAACTTCATACAATATGTGTATTATATAAGACAAAAAAATTGAGTCTCAAAGCTCCACTATATGCATAAAGTCTGCAATCTTTAATGTTACAATAAAAAAAAAAAAAAAAAAAAAAAAAATATATATATATATATATATATATATATATATATATATATATATATATATATATGCAAATCCAAAAGTGTTGCAGTATCTTGTAATAACCTTTTTTATTGGACTAAAATAATTTTGTAGAGAAGCTTTCGGGATTCCTCCCTTTATCAAGTCCAAAGCAAATCTAGGCTATCTAAGGTATTACAAGATACTGCAAAACTTTTTGGATTTGCATCACTGGACTAATATGGCTACTCAAATTTAATATATAGATATATATATATATATATATTATATTGTCTCTCTGTCATATCTATCCAATCTATCCTTATCCAAAGTAGAGCAGGGAGAGGCCAGGACCTAGAATATCACTAGATCTGTTTAACAATACAAATGTATGGCAAATAAACACTGCAATTGTAATTATATGCCAATACAGTAGATCCGAATAGTATCATGCATTGCTGTATATGTTAGCTACCACATAGGACATCACAAACAGTATTATTTAGTTATAGTACCTCTGGGACTTACTCCTTACTGAGCATGCCAAATCCTACATCAACCTCATATTCAACGTTCTTACCTATAAGGCTAGGTTCACACTGCGGAATCTCTGGGCAGAAAATCCCTCTCCTGGAGATTCCAAGTGCGGCCATCGCTGACTGAATCAGTCGGCACTAGGACCGCGCGGACACTGCACTCTCCAATAGACTGCAATGTGTTCCGCAATTATTTCCACCTGAAGAAAGAGCAACGCCATTCTTCAGGGGGAAATTTCCAAGCGGATTTTCCGTTCACAAATTCCACTTCACAAATTCCAAAGTGTGAATTTTGTGAACGGAAACCCATTCGCTACACTATACATTTTAGCAAGCGGAATTTCTGCCTGCAATTTCAAGGCGGAATAGCAGGCGGAAATTCTGTAGTGTGAACCTAGCCTAATAACATTGACCTGCTGACCCATACAGCTGTTTTTCTCCTCCTTTTAGGGCTCTTATTTTTATTGCTCTAGTATCTAGTGCCTGTAAAATCATCATTATTTACCTTAAAGGGGTATTCTGGCGAAAAACATCTTATCTACTATCTGAAGGATAGGGATAAGATGTCTGATCGCTGAGACTGACAGCGGCGTCCGGAACATGGAAGCTTGGAGCTTCCGTGTTCGTGACGTCACTCCTCCCATAGACATGAATGGGGGGGGCGCGGCAGCCGTAGTCGCCAGTCATCCAGCACGGAGCTGAGTTCGCTCCATACATGGTTGCCCAGGGTGCCGCAATCTGACATCTTATCTCCCCTATCCTCAGTTTTTCGACTGAGTATCCCTTTAATGAAGACTTTTTTATTTTTTTATTTTATTTTTTTCCCCGTATTGGATTGTAGCAAATAATAACAGTGATTTTGTCTTAATAAACATCATGTTCCCAAATATTTCTTTCAGGACGATGATGAGGATGGTGACCTTTCAAAATATAACCTTACCAGTGATGATGAGGATGCTAGTAAAAATACGAAATCCGCAACCGACAAACCGAAATCCAAATCCCCATGTTCCCGCTCCTCCTCCCATACAAGCTCAAGGTCTAGGTCCAGGTAAACGGGTACAGGTCAAGGGTAAAGCCGGGCAAAATGTCAGTATCTATTTTAACTTTTTTCCTTTTTTTATTTATTTTTAAATATATTTATTTACTAATGTTCTAGAGCTAAATAGAGAAATTTTTGACTACTTTATTTTCATGTCCGACTTTTACTGTTCGTGTAATTTGTGCACTTACATAGGCAGCTAGTGCTGAGATATCCTACACGGAGCCCCTTCATAATATGTGCTCTGAGGCTGCGTATATGTAATTCCCTATATACAGCCAATGTGTACTGCAAAGTTTTATCTGTTTTGGTGCTCGGTTTGCTAAATATCCGAACGTTCTCATCAGAAAATTCTGTGCTTGCTCCATGTGTAAAGCTTCTCGGCACCAAAGTCTGGGTGGGGGGGTTTGTGGTTGTGTTTACACGGAAAAAAAACATTGTGGTTTTTGACCAGGAAACTTCGCCAATTACCTTGTCAATAACCACACAGTCACATTATATATATATATATATATATATATATATATATATATATATATATATATATATATATATATATATATATATATATATATAAAATATATATATATATATAAATATATAAAATATATATATATATATATATATATATATATATATAATATATATATATATATATTAGTTCCTATTAACTTCGATGGGAGACGGGAAACAGTGTGCAAAGGTGACCTGTGTCTTCTTTCTGCTGTAAAGCTTCCCTTTAAAAGCAGTAGGCCAGTGTTTTCCCAACCAGTGTGCCTCCAGCTGCTGCAAAACTACAACTCGCAGCATGCCCGGACAGCCAACGGCTGTCCGGGCATGCTGCAAGTTGTAGTTTTGCAGCAGCTGGAGGCACACTGGTTGGGAAAACACTGGCCTTAAAGGTGTACTCCTCTGGAAAATATATATTTTTAAAGTCAACTGGTGTGAGAAAATTAAACAGATTTGAAAATTACTTCTATTTAAAAAAAAATATATATTAATCCTTCCAGTACTTATTAGCTGCTGAATACTACAGAGGAAATTCTTTTCTTTTTGGAACACAGTGCTCTCTGCTGACATCTCTGTCCACTTTAAGAACTGTCCACAGTAGGAAAAAATCCCCATAGCAAACATATGCTGCTCTGGACAATTCCTAAAATGGACAGAGATGTCAGCAGAGAGCACTGTGCTCATGATGTCAGCAGAGAGCTCTGTGTTGCAAAAAGTAAATAATTTCCTCTGTAGTATTCAGCAGCTAATAAGTACTGGAAGGATTAAGATTTTTTTAATAGACGTAATTTACAAATCTGTTTAACTTTCTGGCACCAGTTGATAAAAAAGAAGAAGAAAAAAAGTTTTACCTTTAGTACCCCTTTAAATAAGTATACTTGGGGGGGTGTGAATAAGAATAAGGGGCCCTACTTGTGAGTTTTTTCCGAAGAGTAGACTACGTGTGCACAGGCATTCTCTATAGAAAAAAATCTATAGGACTGTTTAGGTTATTTTATGTTTACTGTCCATTATTTTGAATACTTAAGAGGGAAATGTATCATTGTCTGCGCTAGGTTGGGCAAAGTTGCCACATTTTTGCGCAAGCCTCCATTTTGGGCAAACATTTTGCAACGTTTTGGAACTTCGGCGGGTGGAGCTTAACAAAGTGCCCATGAAAGGGGAGTGGCCTCAGATTAGGGCTGCACGATATATCACAAAAGCAATCGAATCGTGATTATTGCGATAAAGCCCCAGGGGAAAACTTGCGATTATCTGCTCGGACCGGCTCCCGTGTGCGGCTGCAGGCAGGGGCCGTCCAGAGCAGGTAAAAACTAATTCAAATACTAAAAGTCAGTGTTTCTCAACTAGGGTGCCTACAGCTGGGAGTTGTAGTTTCACAACAGCTGGAGGCACCCTGGTAGAGAAACACTGTGCTAAGTAAGAGGCGCAGGGAGAAAGGGAAGGTAGGCATGAAATGTGACCATAAAGAGGGGGAATGTGACGGGGGGATGTGACCATGGTGAGGGGGAATGAGATTTGGGGGGGGGGGTGACGGGGGCGAGTGGGAGCCATAGAAATTGAATGGGGGAGAAATGGGTGGATAGATGTGAATTGGGGGAGACTGGAGATGAAATGGGGAGATTTCACCATTTTGTTTTTATATTGCTTATTGAAATCTCAATATTTAGGCCCATAATCGGGATCACACAGTTTCGCCATATAGTGCAGCCCTACCTCACATTTATCCCAGTTGATACTACAGAGGTAGAATATATTGTCACTAAAATCGCTTTACTGCCTCATTTATTTAAGGAATACTGCAGTGGAATATAACTTATCCTCGATCTGAAGGACCGGGGTTCAGTTATAGATTGCGGGGTTTCTAACCGCTGGGACCCCCCACAAACTCCTGAACACTGCCCCGGGTACTCCGCAGGAAGCGCCGTGCCGACCCCCGCCGGAAGTCGCGGCAGAGATACATAGAGGGGGCGTGTCAGCTGCCATGGCATGGAACGCCCCCTTCCTGCGGACTGCCACAGCCCCATTCAGGAGATCGTGGGGGATCCCAGCAGTCAGAACCCTCGCAATCTGTTACTTATCCCCGATCTTTTGGATAGAAGATAAGTTATATTCCACTACAGAATTCCTTTAAAGGGGTTATCCAGGAAATAACTTTTTTTTTCTATACATCAACTGGCTCCAGAAAGTTAAACAGATTTGTAAATTACTTCTATTAAAAAAATCTTAATCCTTTCAGTACTTATGAGCTTCTGAAGTTGAGTTGTTCTTTTCTGTCGGAGTGCTCTCTGATGACACGTGTCTCGGGAACTGTCCAGAGTAGAAGCAAATCCCCCATAGCAAACCTCTTCTACTCTGTGCAGTTCCCGAGACAAGCAGAGATGTCAGCAGAGAGCACTGTTGCCAGACAGAAAACAACAACTCAACTTCAGCAGCTGATAATTATTGGAAGGATTAAGATTTTTTAATAGAAGTAATTTACAAATCTGTTTAAATTTCCAGAGCCAGTTGATATATAAAAAAAAAAAGTTATTTTCTGGATAACCCC
The DNA here is from genome assembly GCF_029499605.1 of Hyla sarda. Classification (NCBI taxonomy): domain Eukaryota; kingdom Metazoa; phylum Chordata; class Amphibia; order Anura; family Hylidae; genus Hyla; species Hyla sarda. The sequence goes on from NC_079195.1 coordinate 219,968,733, forward strand.
TTTGAGTCGTCCTCTGCTTAATAAATCAGGGGATCGCAAAGCAGCGCACTTTTACAATAAGGACCCCTCTTGTTCTTGTAAAGCTCCCTTAGGTTAGAACCCAATCTATGAAACTACTATGACATGTCTGCCTAGACTCCAATACCTGTTACTTATAGTACTTTTTTTTTATTGTGTAGTTTTTCTTTATTTTTATTCTTTTTAACGTGTCTCTTCTAGTAAAATTATAATTTCTGCATTGCACTTTAGTTGTTTTTGTTTGTTCTTATGTTGTGTAATGTATTGTTAATGCAGTCATCTTATGCATTGATTATAAGAACTGGATAAAATATCTACCATGTTGTTTTCAGATCCCATTCAAGAAGCTCTTCCAGCTCCAGATCAGGATCTGGTTCCAGCTCAAGAAACCGATCTCGAGGTTCAAAATCAAGGTGAATAGGGGGTAACACGCTGTGTGGCGCAGCAAGAGTTAAGTGGTTCAGGATGGCTTTTACATACTGAGTTGTTTACCATACTGTCTAATACAACGTATCGGCTTGTCTCAACTTCTGTATCGTATTTTGATCTTTCAATATGTATTTACTAGTATAACAGAAAAGGGGCCGTTGCTCATCCATAATGGATAACATACAGATGATTGTAAAAGTGACTTAGTTCTGTTTGGCTACATCAGTGATGTCCAAACTGTGGCTCTCCAGTTGTTGCAAAACTACAACTCCCAGCATGCCCGGACAGCCAACGGCTGTCCGGGCATGCTGGGAGTTGTAGTTTTGCAACATCTGGAGGGCCACAGTTTGGACACTGCTGGGCTACATAATGGATAGAATGTATTGAGACCATCTTGTCTTTACTCTACAACCATATGGTATAAATACTATATAATATAATAAATATAGATATATAGCTATATATATATATATATATATATATATCTATATCTATATCTATCTATATCTCTATCTCTATCTTGGCAAAGATTTCTAACATTCTGTTATCACTTTGTCATTATGGGAGAAGGAGTGCAGAATGATGGCAGAACAAGGCTGCAACATAACAATATGTGAAAGGGTGTGAAAACTTTTCAAATGCTTTACATATCTGATATCTTAAAGGGGTACTCCACTGAAAAACATTTTTATTTTTTTTAGATCAACTGGTGCCAGAAAGTTAAACGAATTTGTAAATTACTTCTATTAAAAAAAAAAAAATCTTAATCCTTCCAGTACTTATCAGCTGCTGTTATGATCCACAGGAAGTTCTTTTCTTTTAGAATTTCCTTTCTGTCTGACCACAGTGCTCTCTGCTGACACCTCTGTGTCCATTTTAGGAACTGTCCAGAGTAGGAGCAAATCCCCATAGAAAACCCTCTCCTGCTCTGGACAGTTCCTAAAATGGACAGAGGTGTCAGCAGAGAGCACTGTGGTCAGACAGAAAGGAAATTCAAAAAGAAAAGAACTTCCTGTGAATCATAACAGCAGCGAAGTACTGGAAGGATTCCAAGAATTTTTTTAATAGAAATAATTGACAATTTTTTTTTTTTTTACTTTCTGGCACCAGTTGATTTAAAAAAAAAAAAAAAAAATAGTTTTCCAGTGGAGTACCTCTTTAAAGGGGTACTCTGCCCCCAGACATCTTATCCCTTAGCTAAAGGATAGGGGATGAGATGTCTGATCGCGGGACGCTGGGGACCCCTGCTATCTCTCCTGCAGCACCCCCGTTCATGAGCTGCACGGAGCGATGATCGCTCCGTGCAGCTCATGAACGGGGTTGCTGCAGGATCTAGAGTATAGACCCATTGAAAAGACTAAGGCCATCGGCAGCATTACACTAGCTGTGGCCCTGTTTATTATCCGAATATGTGGTTCCTAAAGACAACCCCCGTTTTTGCGTTCTATGAATTTCTTTTTGTTCCCCTTGAATTCTGGCATTAAATTCTTTCCATTTTTAATCAATAAAGATCCAGCTCCAGGTCCCACCGAGGTTCTTCTTCCCCCAGAAAAAGATCTTACGCAAGTTCCCACTCGTCGTCCTCTTCAGAGAGAGGAAAGAAAAGAAGCCGCTCCAGATCTTCATCTGGTGACCGCAAAAAAAGGCGATCAAGATCACGGTCAACAGAAAGGTTTGGGTTACCGTAGAATTAGAGGGGGAATTGTAGTGAAAGAAAAAAAGGGGACGTGAAAAAAAAAGTTAAAACATGCGATACTTCTATACATCTATTATGTGTTTTGGATAATATTCTTCCAGACTTCTCAGTATTCAGCTGAGCACCTGTGGATGTTTAAAGAGCAATTTCAGTCACAGTTTATCCAATATACATTGCACATTCACTGCAATGGTACAACTACTATAATACTGCCCTTTATCTATAATAATATAACTAACTACTATAATACTGCTCCTATATACAAGAATATATCTACTATAATACTTCTCCTATATACAAAAATATAACTACTATATACTGCCTCCTATATACAAGAATATAACTACTACAATACTGCTCCCATATACAGGAATATAACTACTATAATACTGCTCCTATATACAAGAATATAACTACTATAATACTGCTCCTATATACAAGAATATAACTACTATAATACTGCTCCTATATACAAGAATATAACTACTATAATACTGCTCTTATATACAAGAATATAACTACTATAATACTGCCCCTATATACAAGAATATAACTACTATAATACAGCTCCTATATACAAGAATATAACTACTATAATACTGCCCCTATATACAAGAATATAACTACTATAATACTGCTACTATATACGAGAATATAACTACTATAATACTGCTCTATATACAGGAATATAACTACTATAATACTCCTCCTATATACAAGAATATAACTACTATAATACTGCTCCTATATACAAGAAGATAACTACTATAATACTGCGCCTATATACAAGAATATAACTACTATAATACTGCTCCTATATACAAGAAGATAACTACTATAATACTGCGCCTATATACAAGAATATAACTACTATAATACTGCTCCTATATACAAGAAGATAACTACTATAATACTGCGCCGATATACAAGAATATAACTACTATAACACTGCTCCTATATACAAGAATATAACTACTATAATACTGCTCCTATATACAGGAATATAACTACTATAATACTGCTCCTATATACAAGAATATAACTACTATAATACTGCTCCTACATACAAGAATATAACTACTATAATACTGCTCCTATATACAAGAATATAAATACTATAATACTGCTCCTATATACAAGAATATAACTACTATAATACTGCCCCTATATACAAGAATATAACTACTATAATACTGCTCTTATATACAAGAATATAACTACTATAATTCTGCTCCTATATACAAGAATATAACTACTATAATACTGCTCTTATATACAAGAATATAACTACTATAATACTGCCCCTATATACAAGAATATAACTACTATAATACTGCCTCCCATATACAGGAATATAACTACTATAATACTGCTCCTATATACAAGAATATAACTACTATAATACAGCTCCTATATACAAGAATATAACTACTATAATACTGCCCCTATATACAAGAATATAACTACTATAATACTGCTACTATATACGAGAATATAACTACTATAATACTGCTCTATATACAGGAATATAACTACTATAATACTCCTCCTATATACAAGAATATAACTACTATAATACTGCTCCTATATACAAGAAGATAACTACTATAATACTGCGCCTATATACAAGAATATAACTACTATAACACTGCTCCTATATACAAGAATATAACTACTATAACACTGCTCCTATATACAAGAATATAACTACTATAATACTGCGCCTATATACAAGAATATAACTACTATAATACTGCTCACTATATACAAGAATATAACTACTATAATACTGCTCCTATATACAAGAATATAACTACTATAATACTGCTCCTATATACAAGAATATAACTACTATAATACTGCGCCTATATACAAGAATATAACTCCTATAATACTGCTCCTATATACAAGAATATAACTACTATAATACTGCCTCCTATATACAAGAATATAACTACTATAATACTGCCTCCTATAGCAAGTTATATGGATCAGACTGGAATTTTTCTTTAACATGACACAGAACAACCTTCTGCTCATGACTATATACTATTGATAGTCTGTGTCTGTACACTGTGGTTACATTATTTTTCTGGATCAATATTGATGTCATAGGAACAATTCACACTCCATAGTATTTTATGCTTTATTTTATTTTTATATACAGCACCGAAACTGCTACATAAACTAACTAGACACCTAATTTTTGTTGCAGGCGCAGACATTCTCCCGCCGGATCGGCTCACTCTGGCTCCCGTTCGTCGAGTTCCAAAAAGAAATAAAAAAAAAAAAATTTACTTAGGAAATAAACCTCACGAGCAGAATATATAAAAACAAAAACACACAACAACAAAAAAAAAGGAGCAGTAAAGAGAGGCCTCATGAACCACACTCAGCCGCCGTAGTAGAGGTCGCGCGCGCGACGCTCCCGTGCTTCCGCTACAACCACACACACCCCTAACCCAACCGTAGCATTTTAAGCCATAAGTCCAGAACCGCGTGTCTTCCCCCCTCCCCCTCTACCTCTTACCATAGGAAGCAGGACACACTAGATGGCAATAATATGGCTTAGACTTTTTGTTTTAAAACCTTGTGACACGCCCTATGAATGGAATTGTATTTTGGGTATTGCCTTTTTTTTTTTTTTTTTGTGTGTGTATTTACATGCTCGCCCCCCGATAGCAGGATAATGTGAATTTCTCTCCACCATTGCAATCCTTATGGCTTAAAATGCACATAATGCGAAAGTGAAAGTGAAACTGAATGACGGCCTGTAGCTAAAACCTTTTAATATTTTCGTGGTGTTACAAGGTAAGTATTTGTGTTACTCAATCTTGGCGTCATGCTGGAACACCAGAGATGACTCAAATACACAGGTCAACTCCTAGGGTGGTGGTTCCTAACCAAGGTGCCTCCAGCTGTTGCAAAACTACAACTCCCAGCATGCCCGGACAGCCGAAGGCTGTCCGGGCATGCTGGGAGTTGTAGTTTTACAACAGCTGGAGGCATCCTTTTTAGGAAACTCATACCTGCACATCCCAAATCCCGATACTCTGCCCCACCTCCTATTTGACCCTATGACGAGTCAGTGTCCCCACTACTTTACCCCCCGTTGCAGCCATAATCGTACTTATTTGTGTTCCATCTACTCTTCAGTGTAACCCGTCACATGGAGTATAGCTGTATTTTTTTTTTGTGCCTAAAGCTGCCTATAAAGTAATATGTACGAAAAACCTCCTCTGTGTGGCGCTGTCGCTCTAATTCACCCGCATCCATCTATGTACTCAATGGGTGGGAGGATCGTGCCGTTCTAAAGGAGACGTCTCAACTAAAACAAATATTATTAGATTGAATTTTGTCTGATTTGGCTATATATAAAATGTAGTTCTTTTTAGGATGGTGACTTTTTTTTTTTTAGTTTTTTTAATTTTATTTTAAATTTTTTTATTTTTATTTTTAAAATACTGTAGACATGTGACAATAAAACACTGACTCTCCCGCACTCTATTCTTTTGTGTTTTTTAGAGAAAAAAAAATTTAAAAAAATCATAAATGGAGAAAGGGGGCAGCAATATGTGCATGGGGGGGGGGGGGGGGGGGATAAAAAATCTGGAAATTTTCCTATGGTGGAGTTTACAGTATGAGATTACTAAAATCTGTTAATTAAAGGGGTAATCCAGGATTAGAACATTTAGAGCTAGTTTCTTCCAAAAAAAACAGCACCATCCCTGTCCTCAGGCTAACTTTTCTCAATCCCTTTTAAAGGGGTATTCCAGTGAAAAGCTATTTTGTTCATATCAACTGGCTCCAGAAAGTTAAACAGATGTGTAAATTACTTTTATTGAAAAAAAAAAAAAAAAAAAAAATCTTAATCCTTCCAGCACTTATCAGATGCTGAAGTTGAGTTGTTCTTTTCAGTCTGACCACAGTGCTCTCTGCTGACATCTCTGTCTTTCTCAGGAACTGTCCAGAGCAGGAGAGGTTTGCTATGGGGATTTGCTCCTACTCTGGACAGTTCCTGAGAAAGACAGAGGTGTCAGCAGAGAGCACTGTGGTCAGACAGAAAAGAACTCAACTTTAGCATCTGATAAGTACTGGAAGGATTAAGATTTTTTAATAGAAGTAGTTTACAAATCTGTTTAACTTTCTGGAGCCAGTTGATATGAACAAAATAGTTTTTCACTGGAGTACCCCTTTAAAGGAATAGAAATACCCCTTCCAGGAATAGAAAGCCAATGAAGTGAATAGAGACAAGTTCTAATACCACACACAACCTGAGGACAGGGGTGGCGCTGTTTTTGGAAGAAACTAGCTCTAATTTTCTAATCCTGGATTACCCCTTTACGTGACTATTGGGCTATGTTAACGTGGCAAAATTTCTGAGCGGAATTACGAGGAAATATTCTATTTGGAAATTCCTCTGTAGCAGAGTCCCATTGATTTCAATTGGATTCTTCTGCACTGTGCACATGGCGGAATTTCCGCGACAGATGTTTTTACCATCGAAATCCCAATTCCAGCATCTGCAGAAAGAATAGACATGGCTATTCTTTCTGAGGATTCTGCTAAGAAATACATTGCCATCTATGAGATGGCGCATTTCCGAGCAGTCCTAGTGTCCGCCTGTACATTCAAATGTTTGGAATGTCCACCCGCAGTATTTTTAAAGATGATGTGCAGCGGTGATAGGGGATAAATGTCTATTCAGGTAGGGTCCGACCACTGGGACCACCCGCGATCTCCGATGGGCCTCGGCTCTGCTAGTGCGAGTTTCTTACCCAGCACGCCAGCTTATCGAAACATTCCCCGTCCATTCATCTCTATGGGCGAGGCAGAGAACGATGAGCGCTGTGTCTCCGCCTCTGCCATAGAAATCAATGAAGGGGGCGTGTCTCGACAAGCTGGCTTGCGAGTGCGAAACATTTTTTGGAGCAGAGACGGAGCCCCGTACGGGAGATCGCAGGGTGTCCAATCGGTCAGACCCCCCGCAATCAAAACATTTATCCCCGATCCTGCGCATATGGGATACATTTCTTACCGCTGGACGACATCTTTAACATTATGGCTTGAACGAGCCTATTCGTAGTATTCAGAATATTGAGCAGACCAGGTAGGCCGAATGGCTCTTAACTACGGACACATTCTATGTTTCTATGCATGCTAAAGGCCTTTAAACCTCCACAATCACGTTACGGTGCTCTCCTCAAGGAGTAACCATACACCTGTGACCCACTATGGTCTGCACATTGAAAACCAATCGAGTTGGTTCAACTTTAAACAACTACCTGTTGAAAACATTGAGTACCTCTCATGATCTTGTTAAATGTTATAATCCTCCCAGTCCTCTGCCTCCATCATGATAAATAGAGATGAGCGAACTTACAGTAAATTTGATTCGTCACGAACTTCTCGGCTCGGCAGTTGATGACTTTTCCTGCATAAATTAGTTCAGCTTTCCGGTGCTCCCGTGGGCTGGAAAAGGTGGATACAGTCCTAGGAGACTCTTTCCTAGGACTGTATGCAGCTTTTCCAGCCCACCGGAGCACCTGAAAGCTGAACTAATTTATGCAGGTTAAGTTAGCAACTGCCGAGCCGAGAAGTTTGCGACGAATCGAATTTACTGTAAGTTCGCTCATCTCTAATGATAAACCACCCCCTGCCTTTATTGTTTATAATTTTTTTGTTTTCTACCTTGATATTGATCTGTATTTTCTGCTCAGATTCATAGACTGGGAAGGGGGCGTTCCCCAGCAGGTGTGACATCATCTGAAGCCATACAGGGGAGAACTTCATCCCTCACTCTGCTTCATGCAGCCCAGAGCAGTTCAGTGTGAGATGAGCTATGACTGGCTAAGGCTGCACACACACCCCCCCCCCCCCCCCCCCAGCACTCCAGACTGCTTTTCCCGATTTTTGACTTCTGCCAGGCCAGCAGGAGTCCAAAGTCTGTGCAAGAGATGGAGGGAAATGTGCTCTGAACAAGTAGGGAGACACCTAGTGGCAGCTTTTCTTAACACAAAACATAGAAAACTTCATTTTTTTTTTAAAACTAAATACGTTAGAAAGATTTTTTATTTACTATAAGGAGTGCCCATTTAAATTCTTAGTAGTGAAACAAAGTAGGTTTAGTCATCTTAACTTAACACTATATTCTGCTTGACTAATTGACTTAGTCTTAATTAATCAAACAAAAATTGGTTGAGTTGAAGTCAAAAAGGTGATGGAAATAGTTAACTCAGCCCAATATTTTTTACAGTGTATAGGCAGCCGTTAGTCTGATGACTTTCTGATTAGAATTCAATTTTCTAGCTGTCTGTATCTAGTTTGAATACGGTAAGTATTTTGATTTCCCAGCAGATTTTCCTTGTGCCACCAGGGGGAGCACCTGAGTATAAAAATGTTGGCTGTACATACGTTTTTTTATCATGTTTGTGGTAATTGGAAAATAACTTCTTAAGGGCCCATTCACACAGCAGAATATCCACCCTGAAAAATTTCCGGTGGACATACTGGGTGCGGCAGGCATGACAAAATCGGTCGGCACTAGGACCGCTCGTAAATACGCCGTCTCCATAGACAGCAATGTATTTTCGAGAGGATCTCGCTGAAAGAATGAGCACGTTTCCGTGCAGAAATTCTGCAGTGTGCAAGGTGCGTCAGAATCCCATTGAGAACATATTTACGCCTGATTCTATTTGGAAATTCTGTCATGTGAATGGGCCCTAAGGGTGAATTCACGTGCAGCAGATTTGTTGCACACTTATCAGATGAGACTGTGTTTACCAAACCAGTGTGCCTCCAGCTGTTGCAAAACTACAACTCCCATCATGCCCGGACAGCCAACGGCTGTCCGGGCATGCTGGGAGTTGTAGTTTTGCAACAGCTGGAGGCACACTGGTTGGGAAACACTAACTAAGAAGACTGATTTCACTGGAAGTGAATTTTTTGGAACAAATCTGCATGTGTACTGCTGGGCCAGTGGAGTGATGTTCTGCATAGTCCTGAATAAGGGACTCTTCCGCTTTAAAAGGGGTTTTCCCAAGATTATCATTGTTCAGGGGTGTGATACCAGGGTTCTGTACATGGATCAAGGAGGGGCTGGGAGGTGAGAGCAAGCGAGAAGGCGTCCCAGGCTGTGGCACTTGGGCAGCTCAGTCCCGCCTCCTTGACACTAGGCTGACCGATTCCGTTTATGACCTGGAGACTGTAAAGGCTGAGGATGGCGCATTGTTCTGCTGACAGTCTCCTTCTGCCATAGAGAATGAACTTAGTCAGCTATAGTGAGCGTTACTTGTCCAAATGCCCATACACCTGAATCAGAGGAGCCAGGTATGGACATTTGGTGGCACGCTCTGCCAAAAGCATATGACACCATGCCAATCATGTTTATGGCCGCTGAATTTGTATATACTGCCACTTTCTCCACTTATCAAACACCCTCAATTCACTAATCCCTAACAGTCAAATCATTGGTTAAATTTTTTGATTGATGAAATAAAGACAGATTATCAGATCACTGAGGGGTCAGGTTACAGCTGCAGCTGCTAGAAGTCAATGGGAGGGTGCAGCTGAAAAGAGATACATAGGGAAGCTACTGCTGTATTAGGGTGCATTCACACCACGTTTTGAACATACGGGTGCCGGATGCGGCAGGGGGAGGGGCAAACCGGGCGTTCCCGTACCCTGGCCGGATCAGCCCATGACTCCATTTACTTTAATGATCCGACCGGAGTCAAACGGTGACTCCGGTCGGCTCAGTTTTGACCCGTATGCAGTTTCCATACGGGTCAAAACTGAGCCGACCGGAGTCACCGTTTGACTCCGGTCGGATCATTAAAGTAAATGGAGTCACGGGCTTATCCAGCCGGGGTAAAGGAGCGCCTAGTTTGCCCCTCCCCCCGCCAGATCCGGCACCCGTATGTACAAAACGTGGTGTGAATGCACCCTTAGTAAGTGCTTTATCTTAGATTTAAAGTTTACACTGCTCAGTACTGCTCTATATTGTCTTTCATGCTGCCACTGCTTCTAAGGGTGTGAAATAGGGGAGCAGGATCTCCTCTTGTGTGTGTGCATTGTATGGAGACATCCTAGCAGCTGGTCTACACCCACTAGCTTAGGATCACCTGATAAAGATGGAGCCTGCAGTTAGGTAAATTACTGGTAAATTCCATATGAAAATTATATATTAGGCCAAAATTGTGACAACCATCATTCACACACACGAAAGCTTATGCTGAAAAGGTACCTGAAGTTGAAGGCATGTTTAATGAAGACTTTTTTTGTATTTTATTGCTGGTTTTAACATTTGAAAACAACATGAACTATACAAAATAGTGTAAAGGTGTCCAGAGCCAAAACTATCTATATGTTCCATCCACTGTGCTATAAGCAAAGTGCAACAGCTATGTACAGAGCAATGAAGAAAAACACATAGACATATAGAGGAAAATGTATCAAAACATGCAAAGTGGAAGTGTTGCATTGCCCTAGTAACCTATGAGATTGCTTCTTTTATTTTTCAGAGGCCTTTTTAAAAAGGTACAAAGAATTCAGCTGGTGTTGGGATAACCTGGCTCCCAGGCAAAAATCCGATATTCAGACACAGACAACGTGTTTCAAAGGTGCATCCTTCTTACGGTCATTTATATAATGTACATTAACACTATATAAATACAAAATTCTATTCAAATAATGGCGGGAGTGCGGGTCAGTGATGATGTCATCCCGCTCTGGGCACTGGATTGTTGACTGTTAGTAATGAGTACATGTTTATATATAACATTGTAAAAATCGTCCCATTGATTTCAATAGGCCAGTTGTATCCTCTGGATGGTGAGAGGCTGTGTATGAATGATAAGCAGGGGAATGCTTGGCTGAGTTCTCTATGGGGGACTTGAGAGCTGGACTGGTCAAAGCGAAGAGAGTAAATATACTTTAACAATGTAGTAAACATGTAATTATGGTCAGTGGGTTAAGTATATTTCCTCTCTCCTCTTTGACCAGCCCCGGGATTCAATTCGTCTCTCAAGTCCCCCATGCACAGCTCAGCCACGCATTCCCCTGCTTAGCATTCACACACAGTCTCTCATTATCCATAGGCTACAACTGGCCTATTGAAATCAATGGGCCGATTTTTACAATGTTATAGTACTCATTACTAACACTCAACGATCGAGTGCACGGAGCGGAATGAAGTCATCACTGACCCGCACTCCCGCCATTATTTGAATTGAATTTTGTGTGTGTGTGTGTATATATATATATATACATTATGTAATGTACATTATGTAAAGGATCTGAAAAAGGATGTACCTTTGAAACGCGTTGTCCGTGTCTGAACTACCTGTTTATGACTAAATAAAGACGTATTTGTTCATCTACCTTCGGGTTTGCGCCTCTCAGCCTAATATCGGATTTTTGCCTTAGTACATGGGAACCTTGCCAGGTTATCCCAACACCAGCTGAATTCTCTGTTTCATAACCTCTGGCATAGCAGGACCGACCGACAGCCGGCTGCCTCCAAACACCGAATCACTCTACATGCGCTAATCAGTGTTGCGCCTGCCTGCACAACACTTACAGGGGAGCAGTATACCTATTGCTCTTACAATATCCATCCTCATAAACCTGGATTAACTGCACTATATAACGACATCTGTTTTTTTTCCTCTGCTCTTCATACTTTTAAAAAAGTCAGTAATACACAACTAACATCATATTATAGTTGCGTGCATGCCTCCTCGCTCCCCCACCCTCCCTATTTGACTTCCAGCAGAGCGCCTTGTACTTCAATCATGCAGGGGAGGGAGGAGGCATGCATGCTGCAGCTCAGCTTGGCTTCCATGACACTTTAGCTTAGGAGATTCCAATACCACTCCAAACTCCACAGAGGATAATAGGCGCTGCCAGTAAGGGGATCCAGGGATAATGATAAAAACTTATTTTATTAAAACATGCTACGTGATATGAAACCCGACTGGTTTCTTCTTCAGGCATCGTGATTCCTGAAGAAGAAACTGGTTCGGTTTTGTGACACGTAGCATGTTTTAATAAAATAAGTTTTTATCATTATCCCTGGATCACCTTACTGGCAGCGCCTATTATCCTCCGTGGAGTTTGGAGTGGTATTGGAATCTACTTTTCATGTGTGGGGAGGAATGTGCAGCAGCCTTAAATGGCCAAGTGCATATACGTGTTGTGCCGGAATTTGCACAACCATTTTAGGTGAGTTAACCCTTGGCTCACCTATTTTTTATTGTTATGCTGAAGGGTTCACACGAGGGAGCGCTTTTGTCTTTTACTTTAGCTTAGGAGGAAAACATTATTTTATACCTTTAGTTTAAAGACTGGCAGCATTTCTTGCATCAGCTATTTGTGTCTGCGGCAATGAGCATGGTATAGAGCTCCCCTTTATAAGGGAATTCCCTTTAAAACCAACCTATGCAAAAGAGTGATGTAATAATGATATATATGTTATAAAATCAGTTGTCTAGGCCTCAACACTGTTCAGCAGTCCTGATGTGTAATGCTGTGCTGATAATATTACACATCATCGCCCTCCCCATTATCTTTTGCACCAGATACAGAAGCTTTCCCTCTCCCTGGACTTATCTTTTTCCACCTCCAAGGGTGACCCCTCCCTGGTCCCGGGGTTATACTGAGAATCGGGAGGGTGAACTCATAGATGTAAACAATAAGTCTACCGCAGGGTCACAGCATATGGGGATGGTGTAAGTTACTAACCAAGGGGGCCCCTCTGATACCGCGAATGGCCACCACGTGATTCCGCGTTGTTTCTATGGGTTCTGTGTATCATATTGCAAAGAAAATGAGCATGTACTGAGCAGTGCCCCCTGTTGGATTAATTCACCAGGTTCAACGATAAAGAAAGTCGTTACTGCTAATGCATGTAAAGACGCTGCATGTGTGCTGCAAATAGGGTCGCCACCTTTCTTGCAAAAAAATTTGCATAATTAATTATATATGCGTGACATCACAGTATTCACATATGCAGGGGAAATTTTGTCCTATTCTGTATGAGGGATCATTTTTTGCGCCCCAATCTGTAGTTGTTAACAGTCCCATTTTTGTGACTTTTTTATTTTTTTATTTTTTATTTTTAGCAAATTTGGGAGTTGTAGTTAGTTACTAACTACAACTCCCAGCATGCCCTGATAGAGCCAGCATGTTGGACTATATAGTAGTAAATAGTATAGGTCAGTGTCAACTCTCAGCATGTTGTATTATATAGTAGTGTATAGTATAGATCAGTGTGTCCCAACCAGGGGTGCCTCCAGCTGTTGTAAAACTACAACTCCCAGCATGTTGGACTATATAGTAGTGTTTAGTATAGGTCAATGTTTCTCAACCAGTAGTGCCTCCAGCTGTTGTAAAACTACAACTCCCAGCATGTTGGACTATATAGTAGTATATAGTATAGGTCAGTGTGTCCCAACCAGGGGTGCCTCCAGCTGTTGTAAAACTACAACTCCCAGCATGCCCGGACAGCCAACGGCTGTCTGGGCATGCTGGGATTTGTAGTTTTGCAACAGCTGGAGGCGCTCTGGTTGGGAAAAACTGGTATAGGTTATGGTGCAATATTCCGGGAGTTGGAGAATTGGTGGGGGCAGCATCATCCTGTGGGGACAAGGAGACTGGTCAGGGTTGAGGGAAAGCTAAATGTACAAAGTACAGAGATATTCTTAAAGGGGTTCTCCGGTGGAAAACTTTTTTTTTTTTTTTTTTTAAATGAACTGGTGCCAGAAAGTTAGTTAAACAAATGTAGATTGTAAATTACTTCTATTTAAAAATCTTAATCCTTCCAGTATTTATTAGCAGCTTTATGCTACTATAGGAAATTATTTTCTTTTTGAATTTCTTTTCTGTCTTGTCCACAGTGCTCTCTGCTGACATCTCTGTCTATGTCAGGAACTGTCCAAAGCAGGAGAGGTTTGCTATGGGGATTTTCTCCTGCTCTGGACAGTTCCTGATACAGGCATCAGGTGTCAGCAGAGAGCACTGTGGACAAGACAAACAAGAAATTCAAAAAGAAAAGTTTCCTCTGTAGCATACAGCTGCTAATAAATACTGGAAGGGTAAAGATTTTTTAATAGATGTAATTTACAAATCTGTTTAAAGGGGTACTTCGCACCCCTAGACATCTTATCCCCTATCCAAAGGATAGAGGATAAGATGTCAGTTCGCCGGGGTCCCGCTGCTGGGGACCCCCGGGATCTCGGCTGCAGCACCCACCTGTACGGCTTCCACCTCACACCGGCAATGCTGGAGGCTTCGGATCCCGACCACAATGGTGGAAGAGCGTGACGTCACAACTCCGCCCCGTGTGACATCATGCCCCGCCCCCTGAGCCAAGCTCCCTGACCTGAGGAAGAGGGGTGCAGACCCCCTCGAAACACGTTGTCCACTACCTGTACACGGTACACTCTGAGAGTGATCGTATGTTGAAATGATCGTATGTCGGGGCCATCGTAGGTCGGGGGGGTCACTGTATGTATATATATATATATATATATATATATATATATATATATGTATATGTATATATAAAGCAGCCATATTGTGTGCTAAATATACATGCAAAATATTAAATTTAAAATCATAGAATTAAAACATACAAAGACATTGTTGACGCGATCATAATACATATAAGACCTGGTGTATTATAACCAAAAGTTCATACCCAAAATTAAACCAATAAAAGAGAATAGAGAAAATCCATATAGACATATGAAAAAAGCATAAATTACCAAAAATAGATTCCTTGTGGGTGCTGAGTGGAATAAAAAGATTGAGATAAAGAGATGTCCCTATAGAGCAGTGGTCTCCAAACTGTGGCCCTCCAGATGTTGCTAAACTACAACTCCCAGAATGCCCGGACAGCCGTTGGCTGTCCGGGCATGCTGAGAGTTGTAGTTTTGCAACATCTGGAGGGCCGCAGTTTGGAGACCACTTTTGTAGTGTACTCCGTGAAAAAAAACTAAATTTCGCGAGGGGTGCCCCAAATCGAAAAAGGTTGGGAACCACTGGGTTAAGAAATACGGTGTAAAATTATTACATTGTTTTCACTTGCTGCGGAATGTGAGAAAATAATCACCAGTCGCTAGAATGTGAGGAATAGATAAGGGACATGGTGTCAGCCGGTTGTCACGTCATTCGCAGGGGCTCTTATCAGGTGGAAGGAGGAAGGTTTTGGGTTTCTTGCAAAACGGTGACAGCGCCCACCGACGTTCTAGTTCAGTGTTTTCCAACCAGGGTGCCTCCAGCTGTTGCAAAACTACAACTCCTAGCATGCCCAGATAGCCAAAGGATAAAACAAAAGTAAAGGTGACAGCACACACTCTAGTAAACCGTAGTACTGCTCTTAGAAGGAAACCTGCTCTTAAAAGGGAAACCCCGATCTCTGACCTAGCCATAAAAATCTCTAGTATGGCTCTAATACAATCTTTCCCAATCAATGTGCCTCCAGCAGTTCCAAAACTACAACTCCAAGCATGCCCGGACAGCCAACGGCTGTCCGGGCATGCTGTGAGTTGTAGTTTTGCAACAGCTGGAGGCACCCTGGTTGGGAAACACTGCTTTATCAGCATGACTGTTGTCATTTCTACAACATTGTGTGGCCCTGCATTTCTATTATACAGACCAAAATGTGATAGCCTGGGGGAGTAGGGTATATGGGATGTAGATGTGCGGTGACTAAAGGGTGTCTGATTAACCCTTGTTATTCGTGACGCCAGGGTGAGGGCTCCTCTGTAATGCTTGTCCTACCGCCACCCTTCCCAAGAGCGATAGGGAGGTATAGAATAATGGAATGTCCACAACCGGAGAGTTTGCTGAAAACAGTTGGAACTTTTACTGCAGATTTTATGCAACTTCACAACAGGAACAGTCTCTACAAATGCAAATTCTCTTGGAGACTGACAAAGGTTGGGACCTTAAGCAATTTAGAGTCTTTAGATTGATATGCGCTGTTCCACTGGATTTAGGGGAATTAGTTGCGGTCCAGTAGTCACTCTAGCTTTAACAGGGATTAGATTAGAACTCACGGTTTAGGTTCTGCTAAGGCCGTTAGGTTGTTAGGCCTAGCGTGTCTTTGAAAGTTGCGCAGATCCGTCCTGCTAGTTCGGCATCCACGAGAGCAGCAACCCAAGAGAGCGATAATTGGCTACAGCTCTTTTATATGGGCAGGGGCTGGACTAGTGCTAATTGGTCCAATACTGATGTCAATCACCTTCACACAGGATTATGGGTAACATGTGACCCAAGGACCTCCAAAGATCATCTAACATACCATAGAGGATTTAACATGGTCACATGACTGAAGGTCCTGCGACGCTAGACAAGGTAAGTATACTATACATTATATTAAATATACATTATTATTAAATATGTACATATATATAAACATTACAGAATTAGAGTAGAGAAGAGGCGACTAGGGGCTGTCCCACCTGGGGGACCCTACCTGAGCGTAGTTACTCTGACTTTGGGGACCACCATACAAGGTACGGTATGCAATATGGTACTGGGACACCACAACAACATAATGGCGGCTCAACACACATCCTACGGATCGCTCGCGTGAGGACTTTTAATTAAGAAGAACATGATCCAATGCACGTGACTAATGTAAAAGCCGCGGAGAGCGAGGACATGAGCGACATCCAAGGTGCATGGAGATTCACCCTTAAATTGACTATAATAATGCTAATTGTTATTTACAGAGAAAACCCTGAATAAGCTCATTTAATACCGTCCAATGATCCAGAAAATCTCCATATCCGGCTCCTACCAGTTACGGTCAACACAAGATGAGAGGAATTTTGGCGCAATGTTGGAGCGAGATCTGCAAGATCAGTTCACGAGCCCTGTACAAGCGAATATAAGAAACGTTGTGATATACAGTGGGGCAAAAAAGTATTTAGTCAGCCACCAATTGTGCAAGTTCTCCCACTTATAAAGATGAGAGGCTGTAATTTTCATCATAGGTTATAACCTCAACTATGAGAGACAGAATGAGAAAAAAAATCCATAAAATCACATTTTCAGATTTTTAACCCCTTAACAACGCAGGACGTAAATGTACGTCCTGGTGCGGTGCTACCTAACGCACCGGGACGTACATTTATGTCCTATACATAACCGCGAGCATCGGAGTGATGCTCGGGTCATGCGTGGCAGGTCCCGGCTGCTGATAGGAGCCAGGAACCCACCGGTAATGGTGGACATCCGTGATCGCGTGGATGTCCGCCATTAACCCTTCAGTTGCGGTGATCTGATAATCCAGAACGGCAGACGGAGGTCTCCTCACCCGCCTCCGCTGCCATCCACGGGTCTTCTGCTCTGGTCTGAGATCGAGCAGACCAGAGCAGAAGATGACCGATAACACTGATCAGTGCTATGCCCTATGCATAGCACTGAATAGTATTAACAATCAAATGATTGTTATAAATAGTCCCATATGGGGACTCTTAAAGTGCAAAAATAAAAGTAAAAATAGTAAAACATTTAAGTACTTAAAACGTGAAAAATCCTCTCTCCCAATAAAAATGTATTGTCAGTTTTTCCCCATTTTACTTAAAAAGTGTAAAAAAAAAATATTTAATAAACAAATTTGGTATCGCTGCGTGCGTAAATATCCGATCTATTAAAATATAATGTTAATTATTCCGTGCGGTAAACGGCGTCAACGTGAAAAAAAAAGGCCAAAATTGCAGCTTTTTTTTTAAATAACATTTTATTTACATATGCAAATGTGGTATCAAAAAAAAGTACAGATCACGACCCAAAAAAATGAGTGATCATACCACCGCTTATATGGAAAAATGAAAAAGCTATAGGTCAGCAAAAAAATAAGTCGGTTAAAAAGTTTGCGATTTTTTTTTTAACGCTGTATAATAATAGAAAAGTATGTAATCATGGGAATCATTTTAATCGTATTGACCCACAGAATAAGGAAAACATGTCTATTATACTGTAAAGTGTACGGCATGAAAACGAAACCTTCCAAAATTTGCAAACAATAAAAAAAAAAAAAAAAAACAAGCCCTAATACTGAGTGTTATAATTTTTAGAAGGTAAGGAGGAAAAAACTAAAACGTAAAAAATAAAATTGTCTAAGTCTTAAGGGGTTAAAGAATGTATTTGCACATTATGGTGGGAAATAAGTATTTGGTCACCTACAAACAAGTAAGATTTCTGGCTCTCACAGACCAGTAACTTCTTCTTTAAGAGTCTCCTCTGTCCTTCACTCGTTACCTGTATTAATGGCTCCTGTTTGAACTTGTTATCAGTATAAAAGACACCTGTCCACAACCTGAAACAGTCACTCTCCAAACACCACTATGGCCAAGACCAAAGAGCTGTCGAAGGACACCAGAAACAAAATTGTAGACCTGCACCAGGCTGGGAAGACTGAATCTGCAATAGGCAAGCAGCTTGCTGTGAAGAAATCAACTGTGGGAGCAATTATTAGAAAATGGAAGACATACAAGACCACTGATAATCTCCCTCAATCTGGCACTCCAGGCAAGATCTCACCCTGTGGTGTCAAAATGATCACAAGAACAGTGAGCAAAAATCCCAGAACCACACGGGGGGACCTAGTCAATGACCTGCAGAGAGCTGGGACCAAAGTAACAAAGGCTACCATCAGTAACACACTACGCCGCCAGGGACTCAAATCATGCACTGCCAGACGTGTCCCCCTGCTTAAGCCAGTACATGTCTGGGCCCGTCTGAAGTTTGCTAGAGAGCATTTGGATGATCCAGAAGAGGATTGGAAGAATGTCATATGGTCAGATGAAACCAAAGTAGAACTTTTTGGTAAAAACTCAACTCGTTATGTTTGGAGGAGAAAGAATGCTGAGTTACATCCAAAGAACACCATACATACTGTGAAGCGTGGGGGTGGAAACATCAAGGGACCAGGACGACTGATCCGTGTAAAGGAAAGAATGAATGGGGCCATGTATTGTGAGATTTTGAGTGAAAACCTCCTTCCAGCAAGGACATTAAAGATGACACGTGGCTTGGTCTTTCAGCATGACAATGATCCCAAACACACCACGGGCAATGAAGGAGTGGCTTCATAGAAAGCATGTGAAGGTTCTGGAGTGGCCTAGCCAGTCTCCAGATCTCAACCCCATAGAAAACCATTGGTGGGAGTTGAAAGTCTGTGTTTCCCAGCAACAGCCCCAAAACATCACTGCTCTAGAGGAGATCTGCATGGAGGAATGGGCCAAAATACCAGCAACAGTGTGTGAAAACCTTGTGAAGACTTACAGAAAACATTTGAATTCTGTCATTACCAACAAATGGTTTATAACAAAGTATTGAGATGAACTTTTCTTATTGACCAAATACTTATTTTCCACCATAATTTGCTAATAAATTCTTTAAACATCAGACAATGTGATTTTATGGATTTTTTTCTCATTCTGTCTTTATAGTTGAGGTTATAACCTATGATGAAAATTACAGCCTCTCATCTTTATAAGTGGGGGAACTTGCACAATTGGTGGCTGACTAAATACTTTTTGCCCCACTGATTCTTATTAGATAAAAATGCTTCTTTCTCCAGTTATTAAGCTTCTTTCCCCTGCTGCCCAGTTTTTCACTGAAAATCAGCTCAGATTTGTCCTGCGAGCCAAGCAATGCAAGTCGATAGGGAGGAGGAAGCCCATGACAAGAAATACAAGTCAATGGAGGAGGAAGGAGCTCAAGACAAGCAATACAAGTCTATGGAGGGGAAAAGAAGCTCAAGACAAGCAATACAAGTCATTGGAGGGGGTAAGGAACTCAAAACAAGCCAACACAAGTCTATGGGGGTGGAAGGAAGGAGCTCAAGATAAACAATACAAGTTTATGGAGGGGGAGGTGGAAGTACAAGACAGGCAATACAAGTTTAGAGAGGAGGGAGCTCAAGACAAGCAAAGCAAGTCTATGGAGAGGGGAGGAGGGAGCTCAAGACAAGCAATACAAGTCTATGGAGAGGGGAGAGGGAGCTGAAGACAAGCAAAGCAAGTCTATGGAGAGGGGAGGATGGAGCTCAAGACAAGCAAAGCAAGTCTATGGAGAGGGGAGGAGGGAGCTCAAGACAAGCAATACAAGTCTATGGAGAGGGGAGGAGGGAGCTCAAGACAAGCAAAGCAAGTCTATGGAGAGGGGAGGAGGGAGCTCAAGACAAGCAAAGCAAGTCTATGGAGAGGGGAGGAGGAGCTCAAGACAAGCAATACAAGTCTATGGAGAGGGGAGAAGGGAGCTCAAGACAAGCAATACAAGTCTATGGAGAGGGGAGGAGGGAGCTGAAGACAAGCAAAGCAAGTCTATGGAGAGGGGAGGAGGGAGCTCAAGACAAGCAAAGCAAGTCTATGGAGAGGGGAGGAGGGAGCTCAAGACAAGCAATACAAGTCTATGGAGAGGGGAAGAGGGAGCTGAAGACAAGCAAAGCAAGTCTATGGAGAGGGGAGGAGGGAGCTGAAGACAAGCAAAGCAAGTCTATGGAGAGGGGAGGAGGGAGCTCAAGACAAGCAAAGCAAGTCTATGGAGAGGGGAGGAGGGAGCTCAAGACAAGCAAAGCAAGTCTATGGAGAGGGGAGGAGGGAGCTCAAGACAAGCAATACAAGTCTATGGAGAGGGGAGGAGGGAGCTGAAGACAAGCAAAGCAAGTCTATGGAGAGGGGAGGAGGGAGCTGAAGACAAGCAAAGCAAGTCTATGGAGAGGGGAGGAGGGAGCTCAAGACAAGCAATACAAGTCTATGGAGAGGGGAGGAGGGAGCTCAAGACAAGCAAAGCAAGTCTATGGAGAGGGGAGGAGGGAGCTCAAGACAAGCAATACAAGTCTATGGAGAGGGGAGGAGGGAGCTCAAGACAAGCAAAGCCAGTCTATGGAGAGGGGAAGAGGGAGCTGAAGACAAGCAAAGCAAGTCTATGGAGAGGGGAAGAGGGAGCTGAAGACAAGCAAAGCAAGTCTATGGAGAGGGGAGGAGGGAGCTCAAGACAAGCAAAGCAAGTCTATGGAGAGGGGAGGAGGGAGCTCAAGACAAGCAAAGCAAGTCTATGGAGAGGGGAGGAGGGAGCTCAAGACAAGCAATACAAGTCTATGGAGAGGGGAGGAGGGAGCTGAAGACAAGCAAAGCAAGTCTATGGAGAGGGGAGGAGGGAGCTGAAGACAAGCAAAGCAAGTCTATGGAGAGGGGAGGAGGGAGCTCAAGACAAGCAAAGCAAGTCTATGGAGAGGGGAGGAGGGAGCTCAAGACAAGCAAAGCAAGTCTATGGAGAGGGGAGGAGGGAGCTCAAGACAAGCAATACAAGTCTATGGAGAGGGGAGGAGGGAGCTCAAGACAAGCAAAGCCAGTCTATGGAGAGGGGAGGAGGAGCTGAGGGAGAGCAATCAGCCTGGACCATAGGGCTTGTGCTTCTATGTGATAGTTCCATGGTCTCCAAATTGTGGACCTCCAGATGTTGTGACACTACAGCTCCCAACATGCCTGGACAGTCAACAGCTGTCCGGGCATGCTGGGAGTTGTAGTTTTGCAACAGCTGGAGGCACATCAGTTGGGAAACACTTTTTTAGTTAATTGTAGTTTATGTAGATCAGACACCTTGGACTTCATTGCCCGGAGTTCAGTCCTTTTTCTGCGCACACTCTATCGCTTTGGCTCAAGGGCGTCTGGGCCTCGTACAGCGATGGTCAAGGTGGTGCCTGGCGCGGAGGTGGACTTGGTAAATAAATCAACAGCTGAATCTGTATTTGCTTGAAGCACTTGGAACAGAAGGAGATTATTTCCGTCTCTCGCCTTTTATTTACTGTCAGCGGAGATTGCAATAGGTAAACATAGGAGCTGGATGTTATTTCACACTGTGAGCATCAGGTGGCGCTGTTGGTCAGTTCAGGCGCATACATAGCAGATTTGGGTATTTAGCACAATAACAGAGCATCAGTAAAAAAGCCGCCGTCCTGGAATATTGTCATGAATGTATTCAGTGTCTTCTGTTACAGTGTATAAGGTTATAGGTGCAGAATGCTAAGATGATTCCAGCGTAGGTCATTAGATGTGGTTGGGCAGGAATTAGCAGCTAGTTATATATAGATAGATAGATGATATGAGAGATAGATATGGGATAGATAGATAGATATGAGATAGATAGATATATATGAGATAGATAGATATGAGATAGATAGATAGATAGATAGATAGATAGATAGATAGATATGAGATAGATAGATATGAGATAGATAGATATGAGATAGATAGATATGAGATAGATAGATAGATAGATATGATATAGATAGATAGATAAGTAGATAGATATGAGATAGATAGATATAAGATAGATAGATAGATATGATATAGATAGATAGATAGATAGATAGATAGATAGATAGATAGATAGATAAGTAGATAGATATGAGATAGGTAGATAGATATGAGATAGATAGATAGATGTGAGATAGATAGATGATAGATATTAGATAGATAGATAGATAGATATGAGATAGATAGATGATAGATAGACAGATAGATATGAGATAGATAGATATGAGATAGATATGAGATAGATAGATATGAGATAGATAGATAGATAGATAGATATGAGATAGATAGATAGATAGATATGAGATAGATAGATATGAGATAGATATGAGATAGATAGATAGATAGATATGAGATAGATAGATATGAGATAGATAGATAGATAGATAGATATGAGATAGATAGATATGAGATAGATAGATAGATAGATAGATATGAGATAGATATGAGATAGATAGATAGATATGAGATAGATAGATATGAGATAGATAGATAGATAGATATGAGATAGATAGATAGATAGATAGATAGATAGATATGAGATAGATATGAGATAGATAGATAGATATGAGATAGATAGATATGAGATAGATAGATAGATAGATAGATATGAGATAGATATGAGATAGATATGAGATAGATAGATAGATAGATATGAGATAGATAGATAGATAGATATGAGATAGATAGATATGAGATAGATAGATAGATAGATAGATAGATAGATAGATATGAGATAGATAGATAGATATGAGATAGATATGAGATAGATAGATAGATAGATAGATATGAGATAGATAGATAGATAGATAGATAGATATGAGATAGATATGAGATAGATAGATATGAGATAGATATGAGATAGATATGAGATAGATAGATATGAGATAGATAGATATGAGATAGATAGATATGAGATAGATATGAGATAGATAGATAGATAGATAGAGCTGTGAAGGTTTAATTCCCCCTTTATTGCCCTCTGTACAAATTCATCACCCCCTCTTTACCACCCTCTGTGCCATTTTATTCCCCCTTTATCCCCCTGTTCCACTTCATAAAGAGGGGGTGATGAATTTTCACAGGGGGTAATAAAGGGGGAATGAAATGGCCCAGGGAGGGGGGTCAGGGGGAAAGGATGTGGCATAGGGGGTAATGGGGGGGGGGGGGGGGGATAATTTGGCACAATGCACGGGGGAATAAGAAATAAGATGGCACAGGGTATAAAAGGGGGGAGGAGGGATAAGGGGAGATTAGAGGACACTGGGAGATTCTCCTGTAATATCACTTTTTTATTGTGTTTTATAGGTAATTACACTCTGGGGTGAGTACAGGACAGTATTCCGTCATTTAGGAAGAATTTTTAGCCTTTTTCCTAATAAGGGACATGTCTCAATAGTGGACACCTTTTTATTCTCCTTGAGTGGCCACTATTGGGAGATTCTACTGTAGTTATGTGTCCTTGTTTCTGCTGCTTGTAGGATGTCAGACTTGGTTCACATTAGGTTCCAGAGTGCTGTTTTCCTGTTCACCACTAGGTGTCGCGCTTGACATTCTAGTAAATACAATCCTGTAAATTGCAACATTTGTATCTTATTGTATAAACATTTGTTCTGTATATTCCGGGATCTCTGTTCTGTCATAATTAGTGATGAGCACGAATATTCGTAATGCTAATTTTTTATCTCGAATATTGGCACTATTTAGAATATAGTGCTATATATATTCGTAATGACGAATATTCGTTTTTTTTTTTTCAGTTTTATTTTCACATGCAAATTTTTCATACAACTTTTGAATGAGCATAGCGAAAATGTGAATTTCGCTAACATAGGGCGAATAATCGTCAATATATTCTCAAAATATCCCAAATTCGAATATGGCCCCTGCCGCTCATCACCAGTTATAATGTAACACATGTAGATCCTTCTGTTATATACAGGGCAGTCACTGTGATATATTCGGGGGTATCCTGTACAGGCAGGAAAGCTGGATACATGGATCAGATCCATCCAGAAAACTTTCCCCTAGTCCAGTGTTTCCCAACCAGGGTGCCTCCAGATGTTGCAAAACTACAACTCTCAGCATGCCTGGACATGTCCAGACATGCTGGGAGTTGTAGTTTCCTAACCAGGGTGCCTCCAGGTGTTGCGAAACTACAACTCCCAGCATGTCTGGACAGCCAAACAACCAGGGTGCCTCCAGGTGTTGCAAAACTACAATTACCAGCATGCCTGGACAGCCAAAGGCTATCCAGGCATGCTGGGAGTTGTAGTTTCCTAACCAGGGTGCCTCCAGGTGTTGCAAAACTACAACTCCCAGCATGTCTGGACAGCCAAACAACCAGGGTGCCACCAGGTGTTGCAAAACTACAACTCTCAGCATGTCTGGACAGCCAAACAACCAGGGTGCCTCCAGGTGTGGCAAAACTACAACTCCCAGCATGCCTGGACAGCTAAAGGCTGTCCAGGGATACTAGGAGTTATAGTTTCCCAATTAGGGTGCCTCCAGGTGTTGCAAAACTACAACTCTCAGCATGCCTGGACAGCCAACCAACCAGGGTGCCTCCAGGTGTATCAAAACTACAACTCCCAGCATGCCTGGACAGCCAAACAACCAGGGTGCCACCAGGTGTTGCAAAACTACAACTCCCAGCATGCCTGGGCAGCCAAACAACCAGGGTGCCACCAGGTGTTGCAAAACTACAACTCCCAGCATGCCTGGACAGCCAAACAACCAGGGTGCCACCAGGTGTTGCAAAACTACAACTCCCAGCATGCCTGGGCAGCCAAAGGCTGTCCAGGCATGCTGGAAGTTGTAGTTTCCTAACCAGGGTGCCTCCAGGTGTTGCAAAACTACAACTCCCAGCATGCCTGTACAGCTAAAGGCTGTCCAGGGATACTGGGAGTTATAGTTTCCCAATTAGGGTGTCTCCAGGTGTTGCAAAACTACAACTCTCAGCATGCCTGGACAGCCAACCAACCAGGGTGCCTCCAGGTGTTGCAAAACTACAACTCCCAGCATGTCTGGACAGCCAACCAACCAGGGTGCCTCCAGGTGTATCAAAACTACAACTCCCAGCATGCCTGGACAGCCAAACAACCAGGGTACCGCCAGGTGTTGCAAAACTACAACTCCCAGCATGCCTGGGCAGCCAAAGGCTGTCCAGGCATGCTGGGAGTTGTAGTTTCCTAACCAGGGTGCCTCCAGGTGTTGCAAAACTACAACTCCTAGCATGCCTAGGCTGTCCAGGCATACTGGGAGTTATAGTTTCCCAATTAGGGTGCCTCCAGGTGTTGCAAAACTACAACTCCCAGCATGTACAGACAGCCAACCAACCAGGGTGCCTCAAGGTGTTGCAAAACTACAACTCCCAGCATGCCTGAACAGCCAAAGGCTGTCCAGGCATGCTGAGAGTTGTAGTTTTGCAACATCTGGAGGCTCCCTGGTTGGGAAACCCTGCCCTAGTCCTAGTATTCCGCGCAGACACAGCTCCCCTCTCTGAGCTCTGACTGGGTCTCACATGGAGAGGTGTGACGTGTAGTCGGGAGACGCCCCCTGCTGGTTATATAGCAGAGCGCTGGTGGAGCCGGGGGCACAGGGTGTCCTCCTCTATAGACATGATCTGGATCAGTCCTGGGCGCCCGGAGGATCCTCGGAGACATCATGGAGACAAGGACGGACCCTTGTGACACCTTCTACAACACCTCGGACGGGATGTGGGACCCCAACATGTCCAATGTCCTGAGGGACCGGAGCGGGGGGAACCTGAGCAGCCGGGTGGAGTCCTGTGGGGGCTCAGTGTCAGTAGCTTTCCCCCTGTCCATGATGATCACTGGGCTGGTGGGCAATGCCCTGGCCATGCTGCTGATCTACCAGTCCTACAAGAAGAAGGAGAGTAAGAGGAAGCACTCATTCCTGCTGTGCATCGGGTCCCTGGCACTGACCGACTTCACCGGGCAACTCCTCACCAGCCCCATAGTCATCTCAGTCTACCTGGCCAAGAGGCAGTGGAGCCGGGTGGACCCCTCCGGGCACCTGTGCCCCTTCTTCGGCCTCAGTATGACCATGTTCGGTCTGTGCCCCCTGTTTATCGCCAGTGCCATGGCTATAGAGAGGACTCTGGCCATCAGGTCCCCTCACTGGTACTCCAGCCACATGAGGACCAGAGCCACCATCACAGTGTTACTGAGCATCTGGGGGGCAGTGCTTGGCTTTGCCCTCTTACCCCTGGTGGGCTTGGGGCACTACACGCTGCAGTGGCCGGGGACCTGGTGTTTTATCAGCACAGATGACAGGACTCCAGGGAACATCGTGTTTGCTGCCACTTTTGCCTCTCTTGGCCTCCTGTCCCTTGGCACCACATTCACCTGCAACCTGGCGACCATCAAAGCCCTGGTGAGCCGGTGTAAGAGCAGGAGCTCGGCCTCCCAGGCCAACAAGCAGTGGGAGAGGATTACAATGGAGACCATGATCCAGCTGATGGGAATCATGTGTGTTCTGTTCGCCTGCTGGTCGCCACTTCTGGTAGGAATCTCTCACTATTACATCAACCCACCTACCTGTGCCCTCCTGAGTGGCATGCTGAGACTTGTAGTACTAGAACACCCAGAGGCGCAGGCTGCCTGCATAACTTCTACCTGTTGCATAAAGTTGGCATCTTGCAGTTTGCATAAGATTGTGAAGCAGGGAATGACCGATTTGCTGCCTAAGATGTTCTGCAGCAGCTTCTTTTAATGCTGAGACTTGTAGTACTAGAACAGCCAGAGGCGCAGGCTGCCTGCATAACTTCTACCTGTTACAAAAAGTTGGCATAAGATTGTGAAGCAGTGAATGACAGGTTTGCTGCCTAAGATGTTCTGCAGCAGCCTCTTTTAATGCTGGGCTGTAGTACTAGTACTGCCTGCATAACTTCTACCTGTTACAAAAAGTTGGCATAAGTTTGTGAAGCAGGAAATGACAGGTCTGCTGCCTAAGATGTTCTGCAGCAGCTTCTTTTAATGCTGAGAGTTGTAGTACTAGAACACCCAGAGGCGCAGGCTGCCTGCATAACTTCTACCTGTTACATTAAGTTGGCATAAGATTGTGAAGCAGTAAATAACAGGTTTGCTGCCTAAGATGTTCTGCAGCAGCTTTATTTAATGCTGGGCTGTAGTACTAGTACTGCCTGCATAACTTCTACCTGTTGCAAAAAAAGTTGGCATCTTGCAGTTTGCATAAGTTTGTGAAGCAGGGAATGACAGGTTTGCCGCCTAAGATGTTCTGCAGCAGCTTCTTTTAATGCTGGGCTGTAGTACTAGTACTGCCTGCATAACTTCTACCTGTTGCAAAAAAAGTTGTCATCTTGCAGTTTGCATAAGTTTGTGAAGCAGGGAATGACAGGTTTGCCGCCTAAGATGTTCTGCAGCAGCTTCTTATAATGCTGGGCTTTGATTTTTGAATATAAAATCTCACAGTATATGTGAATGAGGCTTCCCCTGAATACTGTACCCTCGTGCTGGACTTCTGCAATATAATTTCCTTTCAGAAATCAGATAAGTACGCTTCCAAAGATGTTCTGCAGCAGCTGCTACTAATGCTGATCTTTGAATTTTAATCCTATGATTCTCTGCCACGTGAGAGGCGACTATGCCGTATACTGTTTCTCCTTCATGTTCTTTCTTTACTTCCAAAGATGTTCTGCAGCAGCTGCTAGTTATACTGATCTCTGATCTGTACTTGTTCCAGCGTCCACTACACGCGGAAGGTGCTTTCCCTATATATTGACCCCCCCCCCCCCCCATATGTTACAATTCACCGGCATTTATTATCCAATTTCAGCAATTGGGATTAACAGGTCTGCGTTCAAAGATGTTCTGCAGCAGCTGGTATTAATGCTGAGCTCTGGTTTTTAATCCTATGAACCCTTACCCCATGTGGGCAATGCTGTATACTGTTTCTCCAACATATACTTCTCTATCCTTATAATTTAGTTCTATCAGTCAAGGGATTTATCTGTCTGTTTCCAAAGATGTTCTGCAGCAGCTGTTATTAATGCTGAGCTCCGATCTTTACCTGTTAAAGCACCCACTACACATGGAAGGTGCTTTGCCTATATTTGTTGCACCCTCACCCCACCCCCACCCATGTTACAATCCACTAGAATTTATAACTTCCACAATTAAGTTGTTCACCTGTCTACTTCCAAAGATGTTCTGCAGCAGCTGCTATTAATGCTAGCCTCTGATCTTTAAGTATAAAAGCCCACACTATGTTTGGAAGATGTTTTCCCTGTATACTCTACCCTCGTGCTATACTTCTGCAATATAATTTACTTCCAGAAATCAAATAATTGAAAAATTAGCTTCCAAAGATGTTCTGCAGCAGCTGCTATTAATGCTAAACTTGGATTTTTAATCCTATGATCCCCTAACCGCTGAGAGGCGGTTATGCTGTATGCTGTTCCCCCAACATATATATTCTTTGCTTCTAAAGATGTTCTGCAGCAGCTGCTACTATTGCTGGGCTCTGATCTTTAACTGTAAGTGTACCCATAACAGGAAGGTTCCCTAAATATTTTGTCCCCCACCATGTTACACTTCAGGAGCACATATCTCATTTTAGCAATCAGGCGATTGACAGTTTTGCTTCTAAAGATGTTCTGCAGCAGCTGCTATCAATGATAAGCTCTGACTTTAAATTGTAAAACAAGTCCGCTTTCAAAGATGTTCTGCAGCAGCTGCTATTAATACTGGGCTCTGATCTTTAATTGTAAGAGAAATCAGATAATTGAGGCTTCTAAAGATGTTCTGCAGCAGCTGCTATTGTTTCTGGACGTGATATTCAATACTATTAGTCCTTAGAACAGCTGGAAGTTGATTTCCCTGTGTGTGGTCTATTACAGTGTTCTCCAAACTGTGTGTCTCCAGCTGTTGCAAAACTACAACTCCCAGCATGCCCGGACAGCCAAAGGCTGTCCGGGCATGCTGGGAGTTGTAGTTTTGCAACAGATGGAGACACGCTGTTTGGAAAACACTGTTCTATCATGTTACTCTTCTGCCGCAGGAAAATTCTATTTCAGCAGTTGAATGAATGGCAGATCTATAACTAAGATGTTCTGCAGCAGCCGATATTGTTCCTGGGTCTAATTTTCCCTTCTAATATTCCTTATAACCCTTGGAGGTGACGTCCCTTTGTATAGTCTATTCAGGTTGTTCTTCTGCAGAAGGATAAGCCCATTCCAATAGTGATTGACAGATCTACAGCCAAGAGGTTCTGCAGCAGCTGATATGGTTCCTGGCTCTAATTTCTGATACTATTATTCCCTATAACCATTGGAGGTGACGTCCTTTGTATAGTATATTCACGTTATTCTTCTGCAGCAGGATAATCCCATTAAAGCTGTGATTGACAGATCTACAGCTAAGATGTTCTGCAGCAGCCGATATGGTTCCTGGCTCTAATTTTCAATACTATTAATCCTTATAACCGTTGGAGGTGACTTCCCTGTGTATAGTCTATTGTTCTGCAGTAGAATAATCAGCAGAATAAGTTCCAGCAGTGATTTACAGATTTCTAACTAAGATGTTCTGCAGCAGCCCATATTGTTTCTGGCTCTGATTTTTCAATACTATTATTTCTTACAACAGGTGGAAGATGATTTCCTTGTGTATGGTCTATTACGTTACTCTTCTGCAGCAGCATAATTCTATTCCAGCAGTTACGTGATTGACAGATCTATAACTAAGATGTTCTGCAGCAGCTGATATTGTTCCTGGTTGTGATTTTCACTACTAATATTCCTTATAACCGTTGGAGGTGACTTCCCTCAGTTATAGGCTTTTCATGTCATTCTTCTGCAGCAGGATAATCCCATTCCAGCACTGATTGACAGATCTACAGCTAAAAAGATGTTCTGCAGCAGCTATTTACACTCTGTAATTCCAAGTGTCCTCGTCACACATAGAAGTGGCTTTCCTTGTATTTTCCCCCTAATACTACAGCCCTATAGTCCAATTCCAACAATCGTACAGATCAAAGCTGTTCTGCAGCAGGATAATCTTATTCCGGCAGTGATTGACAGATCTACAGCTAAAAAGATGTTCTGCAGCAGCTATTTACACTTGTCTCTGATCTGTAATTCCAAGTGTCCCCATCACACATAGAAGTCGTTTTCCTTGTATTTTCCCCTAAGACAGCAGCCCTAGAATTCTATTCCAACAATCGTACAGATTAAAGGGGTACTCCGGTGGAAAACATTTTTTTTTTTTAAATCACCTGGTGCCAGAAAGTTAAACAGATTTGTAAATTACTTCTATTAAATTTTTTTTACCCTTCCAGTACTTATTAGCAGCTGTATGCTACAGAGGAAATTATTTTCTGTTTGAATTTCTTTTTTGTCTTGTCCACAGTGCTCTCTGCTGACACCTCTGTCCGTGTCCGGAACTGTCCAGAGCAGCATAGGTTTGCTATGGAGATTTCCTCCTGCTCTGGACAGTTCCTGATACGGGCATCAGGTGTCAGCAGAGAGCACTGTGGACAAGACAAAAATGAGAAGAACTTCCTCTGTAGCATACAGCTGCTAAAAAGTACTGGAAGGGTAAAGATTTTTTAATAGAAGTAATTTACAAATCTGTTTTAAAGGGGTTATCCAGGAAAAAAAACTTTTTTTTATATATATCAACTGGCTCCAGAAAGTTAAACAGATTTTTAAATTACTTCTATTAAAAAATCTTAATCCTTTCAGTACTTATGAGCTTCTGAAGTTAAGGTTGTTCTTTTCTGTCTAAGTGCTCTCTGATGACACTTGTCTTTGGAACCACCCAGTTTAGAAGAGGTTTACTATGGGGATTTGCTTCTAAACTGGGTGGTTCCCAAGACAAGTGTCATCAGAGAGCACTTAGACAGAAAAGAACAACCTTAACTTCAGAAGCTTATAAGTACTGAAAGGATTAAGATTTTTTAATAGAAGTAATTTACAAATCTGTTAAATTTTCTGGCGCCAGTTGATTTAAAAAAATAAAATAAATGTTTTCCACCAGAATACTCCTTTTAAAGCTGTTCTGCAGCAGCCAGACTCAGGCCAGCTGCTGCCACATGTAAGTCCTGGAATCATTTCAGATAATTGAGCCATTACTCCGGCCCCGCTCTGGATCAGCCGTTCCCCAGCTGATCTTACAGACCATTAGCTTTAATCCTGGAGATGTCACAATCCTGTACGTGTCGGCGCAGACAATAACCATCGTTAAGTGCGTGTTCACACCTGGAGAATACAGATTCGGGAACGGATAGGAGAAGTGTATTGTTCTCCATTTATCATCTGTTCCTGGCTTTGTATTCGATTATTGTAATTTCAAAAACCTGAACATGTGAACACGGCCTGAAGGTGGAATCACATGGTGCATTTAAAAAAAAAAAAAATTGTCTATTTTAAAGGGGTTCTCCGGCCCTAAGACATCTTACCCCCTATCCAAAGGATAGGGGATAAGATGTCTGACCGCGGGGGTCTGGCCACTGGGGACCCCCGTGATCCCCCTGCTGCACCCTTCATTCATTTAGAGCATTGGGTGCAGCTCCGGAGGCACGTGATGTCACAAGTGGGGCGTGGCCGTGACATCAAAACCCTCCGCCCCACATCGCCAGTCATCCGGTACGGAGCGAAGTTGGCTCTGTGCACCTCTGTCTGGGGGTGCCGCAGCTGACATCCACCCCTATCCTTTGGATAGGGGTGGAGTACCCCTTTAATTAAAGGGGTACTCCACTGGAAAACATATTTTTTTTAAGGGTATGTTCACACTACGGATTGTGAACGGAATCTCTGCTCGCAGAACTCCGCCAGCGGAGATTCAATTCTGGCGGACGCCGCCGAATTACCATTGACGGCTATGCAGTGTTCGCAGACTTCCGTGCAAAGAATGAACACTTTCTATGCGCGGAACAATTTCAGTGGCAGAATTGTCTGCCGCTGAAATTCCGCAGTGTACACGGGTCTCGCGGAAACTTATTCACACTGATGTTTATGTTCTCAGCGCGTAATTCTATTCACGGAATTTCGCTCACGGAATTCAGCGGGAATTACGTAGTGTGAACATACCCTAACTCAACTGGTGCCAAAAAGTTAAACAGATTTGTAAATTACTTCTATTAAAAAATCTTAATCCTTCCAGTACTTTTAAGATTCTGTATGCTCCACAGGAAGTTCTTTTTTTTTTTTATTTCTTTTCTGTCTGACCACTGTGCTCTCTGCTGACACCACTGTCCATGTCAGGAACTGTCCGGAGCAGGAGAGGTTTTCTATGGGGATTTGCTCCTGCTCTGGACAGTTCCTGATATGGACAGAGGTGTCAGCAGAGAGCACAGTGGTCAGACTGAAAAGAAATTCAAAAAGAAAATAACTTCCTGTGGAGCATACAGAATCTTAAAAGTACTGGAAGGATTAAGATTTTTTAATAGAAGTAATTTACAAATCTGTTTAACTTTCTGGCACCAGTTGATTTAAAAAAAAAAATGTTTTCCAGTGGAGTACCCCTTTAAGGGGTATGTTCACATGCTCGTAACTATCAGCGGAGTTCCTGCTGTGGGAAATCCATTGCAAGTTCCGTTACCATTGACTTATATGGGTCTGCGGACAGTCCACAGTAGCGGCAGATTTGTTAACATTAATTGGGAGACCGGCTGCAAGTTACGAGCGCAAGAACGCACCCTAAGGCCAATTCCCCACGAAATTCCGCAGAAAATGTATTGTCCATTCATTTTAATGCGATTCCGCATGGTCATTCACACGGCAGAATTTCTGCTGCGGAATGTTTTATGGGGAAATCCCGCTTTTTACATCCTGGAAAAATGTAAGGCGACGTTCACACGGCCATCTAGACCCATCCCGCTCTTCTCCTGTCAAAAATAAAAACGGACTTTAAAAAAACGGACAATAACGGATGCAAACGTTTATCTGTTTGTATCCGTTATTGTTCAGTTAATAAACCAAAAAAAAAATGTTTTTTTTTGTTCTGAGCATGTTCAGAAGTAAAAAGCGGATCAAAAAAGGGATTGAAAAAACGGATGCAAGGGGATAACATTAAAGGCTCATCCGTTTCCCATAGACTTCAATGTTAAATTTACTGTATCCGTTTTTTCTTCCGCTTTTTTGACGGAAGAAAAAATACTGCATGTGCCGTTTTTTTTCTGCCGTCAAATAAAATGGAAATGAGCGCAGATGGGTACAAATGGATTGTAAAAAAAAATTCCATTGACATGAATGTGATTTTTTTTAAACCGTTTTTTAATCCGTTTACAGCCCGCAAGAACTGAACCGAAACAGGGATAGAAAAACGTGGACAGACGGCCGTGTGAACGCACCCTAAGATTAGTCTTCTATTTTTCCAGACTTCAGCTGCGGAATCCCCTTTAAGTCAACAGGGTTCAAATTTGTGCAGAAATCGCGCAGAATACGTGCGGAATTCCGCAAGTGTTCCATCTTTTTTTTAACTGATAGCATCCGGATCCTGCAGCACAAATTCCACATCCATTCTTCGTCAATTCCACAAGTGCGATAAAGATGCGGAATTCTGCAAAAACAAATGCGGAAGTGCAATTGATGCGGACATGCAGAATTGCCATCATGTGAATGCGGCCTAAGGCGACGTTCACATGGCGGAATGTCCGTGCGGAATTCTGCCAGAATATTTGGCACAAACATTCCGCTGCAGCGCGGCCCTATTGATTTAAATGGGGATCTGCTGCACAGTGTATCCCAATTGTTGTCTATTTTTTCTGCTGATTCCGTTTGGAAATACTGTCTATGAGACAGGACATTTCCTGAGCGGTCCTAGTGCCTGCAAGATTATTCAAGTGTATAGAATGTCCGTTCGTGTTTTCTGGGCGGACATTGTGTGAACCCAGCCTGAGGGTGCGTTCAAACGCTCTTTGTTTTTGCGGGTTTTTCGTAACGTATTTGAAAGCGGCAGGCTCTTCTCGGCTGTCCATAGCAGATTGTCTGCGGCGGAATTTACGCTGCAGAAAATCAGCCGCAAGCCCCATTGAAGTCAGTAGGGACTGCGGCGGATTTTCCGCAGCGTAAATTCTGCTATGGACAGCTGAGAAGAGCCCGCCCCTTTCAAATATGCTGCGGAAAACCCGCAAAAACAAAGAGCGTGTGAACGCACCCTTAAGGTCCAGAAAAGCCTGAATTTCTTACCTTGAATTGCAGTAGCAGAAATTATGTCAAGAATGTATTAAAGGGGTACTCCGGGAGGAAAAAAATATGTTTTCAAATGAACTGTTGCCAGAAAGTTTTATACAGATTTGTAAATTACTTCTATATAAAAATCTTAATCCTTCCAGTACTTATCAGCTGCTTATGCTCCAGAAGAAGTTGTGTAGTTCTTTCCAGTCTGACCACAGTGCTCTCTGCTGCCACCTCTGTCCATGTCAGGAACTGTCCAGAGCAGGAGAGATTTTCTATGGAGATTTGCTCCTACTCTGGACAGTTCCTGACATGGACAGAGGTGTCAGCAGAGAGCACTGTGGTCAGACTGGAAAGAACTACACAACTTCCTGTGGAGCATACAACAGTTGATAAGTACTGGAAGGATTAAGATTTTTATATAGAAGTAATTTACAAATCTGTTTAACTTTCTGGCAGCTGTTGATTTAAAAACCTTTGTTTTCCATCGGAGTACCCCTTTAAAAAGGGTTCTCCAGAATTGCTGTTATTACTAATAAACATGAAATAGTTCAGAATCCAGTAAAATCTATCTTCTTAGGTAATGTTTCCCAACCAGTGTGACTCCAGCTGTTGTAAAACTACAACTCCCAGCATGCCCGGACAGCCTTTGGCTGTCCGGGCATGCTGGGAGTTGTAGTTTTGCAACAGCTGAAGGTACCCTGCTTGGGAAACACTGCTGTAGGCCCCTCTTGTTGTGACACACTCGTATGCTGTGAATCATTCATAGGCTGTTATTGTAGCCCCCGGGGGCGCGGTGCGTGCCCGTAATAGCCGCTATTAAATGTCGTATAATAACTTCACCGCCTTGAAAAAAATTATTTTCTTTTTTTTTTATGACCGCATACGTTTTTTTTTTTCCTGTACAAGTGCTACGAACACTTGATTCCTATCAGATATCCATTATCCTGTCTTGTCTGCTGGAGACGTTGCGATCTCTATGAGTAATAGCGGTAATAAGAATCATTACTATAATGCAATGTGTCTCAATTCAAGGAACGGATCAGGATCTCCCGTTAGTGGAATAGCTGTGCACTAATAGATAGTGAAACTACAACTCCCAGCATGCTGGAAGTTGTAGTTTTGCAACAGCTGGAGGCTCCTCTGCCGTCGGTATCACAGAGCTCCGGTCCCTGCTGCATGGCAGTGCCGAGTTTGGGTACGTGATGTCATGAGACTGCTCAGCCAATCAGTGGCTGCGGCATTGTCCAGATTTAGTCACTGATTGGCGAGCACGCTAGTGAAGTCAATTCCCTGAGCTAGAAGGCATAATGCAGCAGGGACCAGAACTCTGTAATACCAGCACAAGAGGGAGGAGTAAGGTAAGTACACTGCTCAAAAAAATAAAGGGAACACTAAGATAACACATCCTAGATCTGAATGAATGAACTAATCGTATGAAATACTTTCGTCTTTACATAGTTGAATGCGCTGACAACAAAATCACACAAAAATTATCAATGGAAATGAAATGTATCAACCCATGGAGGTCTGGATATGGAGTCACACTCAAAATTACAGTGGAAAACCCCACTACAGGCTGATCCAACTTTATGTAATGTCCTTAATACAAGTCCCAATGAGGCTCAGTAGTGTGTGTGGCCTCCACGTGCCCGTATGACCTCCCTACAACGCCTGGGCATGCTCCTGATGAGGTGGAGGATGGTCTCCTGAGGGATGTCCTCCCAGACCTGGACTAAAGCATCCGCCAACTCCTGGACAGTCTGTGGTGGATGGAGCGAGACGTTCCAGATGTGCTCAATCGGATTCAGGGGAACGGGCGGGCCAGTCCATAGCATCATTGCCTTCCTCTTGTAGGAACTGCTGACACACTCCAGCCACATGAGGTCTAGCATTGTCTTGTATTAGGAGGAACCCAGGGCCAACCGCACCAGCATATGGTCTCACAAGGGGTCTGAGGATCTCATCTCGGTACCTAATGGCAGTCAGGCTACCTCTGGCAAGCAGATGGAGGGCTGTGCGCCCCCCCAAAGAAATGCCACCCCACACCATTACTGACCCACTGCCAAACCAGTCATAGTGGAGGATGTTGCAGGCAGCAGAACATTCTCCATGGCGTCTCCAGACTGTCACATGTCCTCAGTGTGGTTCTGCTTTCATTTGTGACACATGTGCTCTGGACACTACGCTGACAGACACAGCAAACCTTCTTGCCACAGCTCACATTGATGTGCCATCCTGGATGAGCTGCACTACCTGAGCCTCTTGTGTGGGTTGTAGACTCCATCTCATGCTACCACTAGAGTGAAAGCACCGCCAGCATTCAAAAGTGACCAAAACATCAGCCAGGAAGCATAGGAACTGAGAAGTGGTCTGTTGTCACTACCGTCCCCCATACTTTAAGAAATGGAGTGCGCAGTCTGTAAGTAAGTGAAGGTAATAAACAGTATAAAGCACGTTACTATTCCTAAGGATATGTCCACATGGCGAAATTTCTGAGCAAAATTCTGTGGGCAAATTCTGCCCATTGATTTCAATGGGATTCTGCTGCACTGTGCACATGGTGGAATTTCCGCTGCAGAAATCTCGATTCTGACGTCTGCAGGAACAGTGAACCAGTTCTGTGTTTCTGCAGATTCTGCTCCGAAATGCACTGGTGCCTATGGAGACGGCACATCTCCGAGCGGTCCTAGTGCCGCCGAATCAAGTAAATATGCAGAATGTCTGCCCATATTTTCCTGCGGACATTCTGTGCATTTTCTGCCGTGTAAACATGGCCTAAGTTATAACCTTGAAGTGACATGTGCTGCGGTATATTAGGGAATTACTTGTCATGCTCTACCCCAGAACGTGTCCGCCACATCTCCGATGTATACCGTCAGCAGGCGCGCTCCTCTCTGGGATCTGATGTTTTAGGTGAAGGTTGCGATAAAATGGCGTTCATCAGGCGCCATCCTGTGTTCGACACATTAGTCAGATCCCTTCCAGTTCTCCCCTTTTATCTTAGTGCTGGTATGAGCCGTGCAGGATTCCAGCCCAGCGCTCGCCGACTCCGCTCTGAAGTCACTGGAATGAAAACATATTTGCCTTCTGCAGCCAAGTACTGTGTCTGAGTAATAATAGAATAATCCTTAAAGGGGTACTCCGGGGGAAAACAATTGTTTTTTTTGTTTTATTAAATCAACTCGTGCCAGAAAGTTATATGGATTTGTAAATTACTTCTATATAAAAAAATCTTAATCCTTCCAGTACTTATCAGCTGCTGTATGTTCCAGAGGAAGTTGTGTAGTTCTTTCCAGTCTGACCACAGTGCTCTCTGCTGACGTCTCTGTCCGTATCAGGAATTGTTCGGAGCAGGAGAAAATCCCCATAGTAAACCTATCCTGTTCTGGACAGTCCCTGACACAGACAGAGGTGGCAGCAGAGAGCACTGTGGTCAGACTGGAAAGAACTATACAACTTCCTCTGTAGCATAGAGCAGCTGATAAGTACTGGAAGGATTAAGATTTTTAAATAGAAGTAGTTTACAAATTTGTTTAACTTTCTAGCACAGCAATGTCTACATCTAAGGCAGTGTTTTTCAACTAGTGCGCCTCCAGCTGTTGCAAAACAACTCCTTTATTGGGAGTGTCTTGGTAATTGCCTATAATTTCCACCTGTTGTCTGTTCCATTTGCACAACAGCATGTGAACGCCAATCAGTGTTGCTTCCTGAGAGGACAGGGTGATTTCACAGAAGTGTCATTGACTTGGCGTTACATTGTGTTGTTTAGCTAAGGATGTAGGCACCACGTCTCACTAGTATTTAGGTGATTTATACCATTGTGATGT
Source organism: Hyla sarda (assembly GCF_029499605.1). Taxonomy (NCBI): domain Eukaryota; kingdom Metazoa; phylum Chordata; class Amphibia; order Anura; family Hylidae; genus Hyla; species Hyla sarda. The sequence goes on from NC_079195.1 coordinate 220,007,202, forward strand.
TGATATAAAAGGGAACTATTATGTAAGCACTATATGGCACTAATATAAAGGCATTATAAAGAATTAGTGAACAGACACTCTGACTCCAGTGTATAGACACTATGGCACAAGTATTTTGGGTACTGTATGCCACTATGATCAGGACACTATATGGAACTAGTTTGTAGGCACTGTGTAGCTGTAATGTGAAGACAGCCCTAGTATAGAGGCACTGTATGGTGCTAGTACGTTAGTAGTCTATGCTGCTAATATTAAGACACTTTATTGAAGTAATGTATAGTGATACCTCAGAGGTATTATACCAGTTTATTATATGTAAATCCCGCACATTATACATTGTATCCCGCACATTATACATTGTATCCCGCACATTATACATTGTATCCTCCACATTATACATTGTATCCCCCACATTATACATTGTATCCCCCACATTATACATTGTATCCTCCACATTATACATTGTATCCCCCACATTATACATTGTATCCCGCACATTATACGTTGTATCCCCCACATTATACATTGTATTCCGCACATTATACATTGTATCCCCCACATTATACATTGTATCCCCCACATTATACATTGTATCCCCCACATTATACATTGTATCCCGCACATTATACATTGTATCCCTCACATTATACATTGTATCCCGCACATTATACATTGTATCCCGCACATTATACATTGTATCCCCACATTATACATTGTATCCCCCGCATTATACATTGTATCCCCCACATTATACATTGTATCCTCCACATTATACATTGTATCCCGCACATTATACATTGTATCCCCACATTATACATTGTATCCCCCACATTATACATTGTATCCCGCACATTATACATTGTATCCCGCACATTATACATTGTATCCCCCGCATTATACATTGTATCCCCCGCATTATACATTGTATCCCCCACATTATACATTGTATCCTCCACATTATACATTGTATCCCCCACATTATACATTGTATCCCCCACATTATACATTGTATCCACCACATTATACATTGTATCCCCCACATTATACATTGTATCCCGCACATAATACATTGTATCCCGCACATTATATGTTGTATCCCCCACATTATACATTGTATTCCGCACATTATACATTGTATCCCGCACATTATACATTGTATCCCGCACATTATACATTGTATCCCCCACATTATACATTGTATCCCCCGCATTATACATTGTATCCCCCGCATTATACATTGTATCCCCCGCATTATACATTGTATCCTCCACATTATACATTGTATCCCGCACATTATACATTGTATCCCCACATTATACATTGTATCCCCCACATTATACATTGTATCCCGCACATTATACATTGTATCCCGCACATTATACATTGTATCCCGCACATTATACGTTGTATCCCGCACATTATACGTTGTATCCCCCACATTATACGTTGTATCCCCCACATTATACATTGTATCCCGCACATTATACATTGTATCCCCCACATTATACATTGTATCCTCCACATTATACATTGTATCCCGCACATTATACATTGTATCCTCCACATTATACATTGTATCCCCCACATTATACATTGTATCCTCCACATTATACATTGTATCCCGCACATTATACATTGTATCTCGCACATTATACATTGTATCCCCCACATTATACATTGTATCCCCCACATTATACATTGTATCCCCCACATTATACGTTGTATCCCCCACATTATACGTTGTATCCCCCACATTATACGTTGTATCCCCCACATTATACGTTGTATCCCCCACATTATACATTGTATCCCCCACATTATACATTGTATCCCCCACATTATACATTGTATCCCGCACATTATACATTGTATCTCGCACATTATACATTGTATCCCCCACATTATACATTGTATCCCGCACATTATACATTGTATCCCCCACATTATACATTGTATCCCCCGCATTATACATTGTATCCCCCACATTATACATTGTATCCTCCACATTATACATTGTATCCCGCACATTATACATTGTATCCCCACATTATACATTGTATCCCCCACATTATACATTGTATCCCCCATATTATACATTATACATTGTATCCTCCACATTATACATTGTATCCCGCACATTATACATTGTATCCCCCACATTATACATTGTATCCCGCACATTATACATTGTATCCCCCACATTATACATTGTATCCCGCACATAATACATTGTATCCCGCACATAATACATTGTATCATCCACATTATACATTGTATCCCGCACATTATACATTGTATCCTCCACATTATACATTGTATCCCCCACATTATACATTGTATCCTCCACATTATACATTGTATCCCCCACATTATACATTGTATCCCCCACATTATACATTGTATCATCCACATTATACATTGTATCCCCCACATTATACATTGTATCCCGCACATTATACATTGTATCCCGCACATTATACATTGTATCCCCCACATTATACATTGTATCCCCCACATTATACATTGTATCATCCACATTATACATTGTATCCCGCACATTATACATTGTATCCCCCACATTATACATTGTATCCCCCACATTATACATTGTATCATCCACATTATACATTGTATCCCCACATTATACATTGTATCCCCCACATTATACATTGTATCCCCCACATTATACATTGTATCCCCCACATTATACATTGTATCCCCCACATTATACATTGTATCCCGCACATTATACATTGTATCCCCCACATTATACATTGTATCCCCCACATTATACATTGTATCCCCCACATTATACATTGTATCCCCCACATTATACATTGTATCCCCCACATTATACATTGTATCCCCCACATTATACATTGTATCCCCCACATTATACATTGTATCCTCCACATTATACATTGTATCCCCCACATTATACATTGTATCCCGCACATTATACATTGTATCCCCCACATTATACATTGTATCCCCCACATTATACATTATACATTGTATCCCGCACATTATACATTGTATCCCCCCACATTATACATTGTATCCCCCACATAATACATTGTATCCCGCACATAATACATTGTATCATCCACATTATACATTGTATCCCCCACATTATACATTGTATCCCCCACATTATACATTGTATCATCCACATTATACATTGTATCCCCCACATTATACATTGTATCCCCCACATTATACATTGTATCCCCCACATTATACATTGTATCCCCCACATTATACATTGTATCCCGCACATTATACATTGTATCCCCCACATTATACATTGTATCCCCCACATTATACATTGTATCCCCCACATTATACATTGTATCCCCCACATTATACATTGTATCCCCCACATTATACATTGTATCCCCACATTATACATTGTATCCCCCACATTATACATTGTATCCTCCACATTATACATTGTATCCCCCACATTATACGTTGTATCCCCCACATTATACATTGTATCCCCCACATTATACATTGTATCCTCCACATTATACATTGTATCCCGCACATTATACATTGTATCCCCCACATTATACATTGTATCCTCCACATTATACATTGTATCCCCCACATTATACGTTGTATCCCCCACATTATACATTGTATCCCCCACATTATACATTGTATCCCCCACATTATACATTGTATCCCCCACATTATACATTGTATCCCCCACATTATACATTGTATCCTCCACATTATACATTGTATCCCCACATTATACGTTGTATCCCCCACATTATACGTTGTATCCCCCACATTATACATTGTATCCCGCACATTATACATTGTATCCCCCACATTATACATTGTATCCTCCACATTATACATTGTATCCCGCACATTATACATTGTATCCTCCACATTATACATTGTATCCTCCACATTATACATTGTATCCCGCACATTATACATTGTATCTCGCACATTATACATTGTATCCCCCACATTATACATTGTATCCCCCACATTATACATTGTATCCCCCACATTATACGTTGTATCCCCCACATTATACGTTGTATCCCCCACATTATACGTTGTATCCCCCACATTATACGTTGTATCCCCCACATTATACATTGTATCCCCCACATTATACATTGTATCCCCCACATTATACATTGTATCCCGCACATTATACATTGTATCTCGCACATTATACATTGTATCCCCCACATTATACATTGTATCCCGCACATTATACATTGTATCCCCCACATTATACATTGTATCCCCCGCATTATACATTGTATCCCCCACATTATACATTGTATCCTCCACATTATACATTGTATCCCGCACATTATACATTGTATCCCCACATTATACATTGTATCCCCCACATTATACATTGTATCCCCCATATTATACATTATACATTGTATCCTCCACATTATACATTGTATCCCGCACATTATACATTGTATCCCCCACATTATACATTGTATCCCGCACATTATACATTGTATCCCCCACATTATACATTGTATCCCGCACATAATACATTGTATCCCGCACATAATACATTGTATCATCCACATTATACATTGTATCCCGCACATTATACATTGTATCCTCCACATTATACATTGTATCCCCCACATTATACATTGTATCCTCCACATTATACATTGTATCCCCCACATTATACATTGTATCCCCCACATTATACATTGTATCCCGCACATTATACATTGTATCCCCCACATTATACATTGTATCCCCCACATTATACATTGTATCCCGCACATTATACATTGTATCTCGCACATTATACATTGTATCCCCCACATTATACATTGTATCCCGCACATTATACATTGTATCCCCCACATTATACATTGTATCCCCCGCATTATACATTGTATCCCCCACATTATACATTGTATCCTCCACATTATACATTGTATCCCGCACATTATACATTGTATCCCCACATTATACATTGTATCCCCCACATTATACATTGTATCCCCCATATTATACATTATACATTGTATCCTCCACATTATACATTGTATCCCGCACATTATACATTGTATCCCCCACATTATACATTGTATCCCGCACATTATACATTGTATCCCCCACATTATACATTGTATCCCGCACATAATACATTGTATCCCGCACATAATACATTGTATCATCCACATTATACATTGTATCCCGCACATTATACATTGTATCCCGCACATTATACATTGTATCCCCCACATTATACATTGTATCATCCACATTATACATTGTATCCCCACATTATACATTGTATCCCCCACATTATACATTGTATCATCCACATTATACATTGTATCCCCCACATTATACATTGTATCCCGCACATTATACATTGTATCCCGCACATTATACATTGTATCCCCCACATTATACATTGTATCCCCCACATTATACATTGTATCATCCACATTATACATTGTATCCCGCACATTATACATTGTATCCCCCACATTATACATTGTATCCCCCACATTATACATTGTATCATCCCACATTATACATTGTATCCCCACATTATACATTGTATCCCCCACATTATACATTGTATCCCCCACATTATACATTGTATCCCCCACATTATACATTGTATCCCCCACATTATACATTGTATCCCGCACATTATACATTGTATCCCCCACATTATACATTGTATCCCCCACATTATACATTGTATCCCCCACATTATACATTGTATCCCCCACATTATACATTGTATCCCCCACATTATACATTGTATCCCCCACATTATACATTGTATCCCCCACATTATACATTGTATCCTCCACATTATACATTGTATCCCCCACATTATACATTGTATCCCCGCACATTATACATTGTATCCCCCACATTATACATTGTATCCCCCACATTATACATTATACATTGTATCCCGCACATTATACATTGTATCCCCCCACATTATACATTGTATCCCCCACATAATACATTGTATCCCGCACATAATACATTGTATCATCCCACATTATACATTGTATCCCCCACATTATACATTGTATCCCCCACATTATACATTGTATCATCCACATTATACATTGTATCCCCCACATTATACATTGTATCCCCCACATTATACATTGTATCCCCCACATTATACATTGTATCCCCCACATTATACATTTGTATCCCGCACATTATACATTGTATCCCCCACATTATACATTGTATCCCCCACATTATACATTGTATCCCCCACATTATACATTGTATCCCCCACATTATACATTGTATCCCCCACATTATACATTGTATCCCCCACATTATACATTGTATCCCCCACATTATACATTGTATCCTCCACATTATACATTGTATCCCCCACATTATACGTTGTATCCCCCACATTATACATTGTATCCCCCACATTATACATTGTATCCTCCACATTATACATTGTATCCCGCACATTATACATTGTATCCCCCACATTATACATTGTATCCTCCACATTATACATTGTATCCCCCACATTATACGTTGTATCCCCCACATTATACATTGTATCCCCCACATTATACATTGTATCCCCCACATTATACGTTGTATCCCCCACATTATACATTGTATCCCCCACATTATACATTGTATCCTCCACATTATACATTGTATCCCCACATTATACGTTGTATCCCCCACATTATACGTTGTATCCCCCACATTATACATTGTATCCCGCACATTATACATTGTATCCCCCACATTATACATTGTATCCTCCACATTATACATTGTATCCCGCACATTATACATTGTATCCTCCACATTATACATTGTATCCTCCACATTATACATTGTATCCCGCACATTATACATTGTATCTCGCACATTATACATTGTATCCCCCACATTATACATTGTATCCCCCACATTATACATTGTATCCCCCACATTATACGTTGTATCCCCCACATTATACGTTGTATCCCCCACATTATACGTTGTATCCCCCACATTATACGTTGTATCCCCCACATTATACATTGTATCCCCCACATTATACATTGTATCCCCCACATTATACATTGTATCCTCCACATTATACATTGTATCCCGCACATTATACATTGTATCTCGCACATTATACATTGTATCCCCCACATTATACATTGTATCCCCCACATTATACATTGTATCCCCCACATTATACGTTGTATCCCCCACATTATACGTTGTATCCCCCACATTATACGTTGTATCCCCCACATTATACGTTGTATCCCCCACATTATACATTGTATCCCCCACATTATACATTGTATCCCCCACATTATACATTGTATCCCGCACATTATACATTGTATCTCGCACATTATACATTGTATCCCCCACATTATACATTGTATCCCGCACATTATACATTGTATCCCCCACATTATACATTGTATCCCCCGCATTATACATTGTATCCCCCACATTATACATTGTATCCTCCACATTATACATTGTATCCCGCACATTATACATTGTATCCCCACATTATACATTGTATCCCCCACATTATACATTGTATCCCCCATATTATACATTATACATTGTATCCTCCACATTATACATTGTATCCCGCACATTATACATTGTATCCCCCACATTATACATTGTATCCCGCACATTATACATTGTATCCCCCACATTATACATTGTATCCCGCACACAATACATTGTATCCCGCACATAATACATTGTATCATCCACATTATACATTGTATCCCGCACATTATACATTGTATCCTCCACATTATACATTGTATCCCCCACATTATACATTGTATCCTCCACATTATACATTGTATCCCCCACATTATACATTGTATCCCCCACATTATACATTGTATCATCCACATTATACATTGTATCCCCCACATTATACATTGTATCCCGCACATTATACATTGTATCCCGCACATTATACATTGTATCCCCCACATTATACATTGTATCCCCCACATTATACATTGTATCATCCACATTATACATTGTATCCCGCACATTATACATTGTATCCCCCACATTATACATTGTATCCCCCACATTATACATTGTATCATCCACATTATACATTGTATCCCCACATTATACATTGTATCCCCCACATTATACATTGTATCCCCCACATTATACATTGTATCCCCCACATTATACATTGTATCCCCCACATTATACATTGTATCCCGCACATTATACATTGTATCCCCCACATTATACATTGTATCCCCCACATTATACATTGTATCCCCCACATTATACATTGTATCCCCCACATTATACATTGTATCCCCCACATTATACATTGTATCCCCCACATTATACATTGTATCCCCCACATTATACATTGTATCCTCCACATTATACATTGTATCCCCCACATTATACATTGTATCCCGCACATTATACATTGTATCCCCCACATTATACATTGTATCCCCCACATTATACATTATACATTGTATCCCGCACATTATACATTGTATCCCCCCACATTATACATTGTATCCCCCACATAATACATTGTATCCCGCACATAATACATTGTATCATCCACATTATACATTGTATCCCCCACATTATACATTGTATCCCCCACATTATACATTGTATCATCCACATTATACATTGTATCCCCCACATTATACATTGTATCCCCCACATTATACATTGTATCCCCCACATTATACATTGTATCCCCCACATTATACATTGTATCCCGCACATTATACATTGTATCCCCCACATTATACATTGTATCCCCCACATTATACATTGTATCCCCCACATTATACATTGTATCCCCCACATTATACATTGTATCCCCCACATTATACATTGTATCCCCACATTATACATTGTATCCCCCACATTATACATTGTATCCTCCACATTATACATTGTATCCCCCACATTATACATTGTATCCCGCACATTATACATTGTATCCCCCACATTATACATTGTATCCCGCACATTATACATTTTATCCCGCACATTATACATTGTATCCCCCACATTATACATTATACATTGTATCCCGCACATTATACATTGTATCCCCCCACATTATACATTGTATCCCGCACATTATACATTGTATCCCCCCACATTATACATTGTATCCCGCACATAATACATTGTATCCCGCACATAATACATTGTATCATCCACATTATACATTGTATCCCCACATTATACATTGTATCCCCCACATTATACATTGTATCCCCCCACATTATACATTGTATCCCGCACATTATACATTGTATCCCCCCACATTATACATTGTATCCCGCACATAATACATTGTATCCCCCACATTATACATTGTATCCTCCACATTATACATTGTATCCTCCACATTATACATTGTATCCCCCACATTATACGTTGTATCCCGCACATTATACATTGTATCCCGCACATTATACATTGCATCCCGCACATTATACATTGTATCATCCACATTATACATTGTATCATCCACATTATACATTGTATCCCCACATTATACATTGTATCCCCCACATTATACATTGTATCCCGCACATTATACATTGTATCCCCCACATTATACATTGTATCCCGCACATTATACATAGTATCCCCCACATTATACATTATATCCCCCACATTATACATTGTATCCCCCACATTATACATTGTATCCCGCACATTATACATTGTATCCCCTACATTATACATTGTATCCCGCACATTATACATTGTATCCCCCACATTATGCATTGTATCATCCACATTATACATTGTATCCCCCACATTATACATTGTATCCCCCACATTATACATTGTATCCCCCACATTATACATTGTATCCCGCACATTATACATTGTATCCCCCACATTATACATTGTATCCCGCACATTATACATAGTATCCCCCACATTATACATTGTATCCCCCACATTATACATTGTATCCCGCACATTATACATAGTATCCCCCACATTATACATTGTATCCCCCACATTATACATTGTATCCCCCACATTATACATTGTATCCCCCACATTATACATTGTATCCCCCACATTATACATTGTATCCCCCACATTATACATTGTATCCCCCACATTATACATTGTATCCCCCACATTATACATTGTATCCCGCACATTATACATTGTATTCTGCACATTATACATTGTATTCCGCACATTATACATTGTATCCCCCACATTATACATTGTATCCCGCACATTATACATTGTATCCCGCACCTTATACATTGTATCGGATGTGAAGTCATTGAGTAAATGCTTTTCCCATGTATGTTTACACGGGCCCCTTTGTAGAGCCGTATATCACTTTTCTGGGACGTTGCCTACATTTCTGAGTGTAGCGATACAAAGACATCACTACCTGTTCTGTGTAGTGATTCTGGAGTATATTTAGCCCGTATGTCACTATGAGTGATGGGACTCGTATTGCACGTTGCAGTGATTTATGACTGGATTTATACAGATTTCTAGGAATATGTTAATTACAGGCAACAACTAATTAATCATTGTAGTTAGGCCTCGTTCACAGGAATAGTGTGCGCTGGAGCCATACGGTATTTGTATACCAAATGCTAAATGTATAAAGGAGTGTTTCCCAACCAGTGTGCCTCCAACTGTTGCAGAACTACAATTCCCATAATGCCCGGACAGCCGGAGGCTGTCCGGGCATGCTGGGAGTTGTAGTTTTGCAACAGCTGGAGGCACACTGGTTGGAAAACACTGCTATAGAACATGCTGCTCTAGCCACTCTAAGGCCTCTTCCATGCTGCTTCCATCATGTGTGACTGCCTCTAAACTGGTAATTTTTAGGATTATATTTGTTATTTGGGTAATTTATAGCATTGTTGTATAATTGCTGTACTACACTGTTTAGTGTTCTTTTTTTAACATTATTACGTTGATACCCTATGTCATTACTACAATGGCACTATATACTGCTAGTGTAAAAACATTGTAAAGAACTAGTGTGTAGGGACTATATAGCACTAGTATGAAGGTACTATATGGCACTAGTATGTAGGCACTATATGAAACTAATTATTAGACATCATTTGGAACTAGTATGTATGAAGATGTTATATGGAACTAGTATGTAGACACTGGTATGTATGAGGATGTTATATGGAACTAGTATGTAGACACTAGTATGTATGAAGATGTTATATGGAACTAGTATGTAGACACTAGTATGTATGAGGATGTTATATGGAACTAGTATGTAGACACTGGTATGTATGAGGATGTTATATGGAACTAGTATGTAGACACTAGTATGTATGAAGATGTTATATGGAACTAGTATGTAGACACTAGTATGTATGAAGATGTTATATGGAACTAGTATGTAGACACTAGTATGTATGAAGATGTTTTATGGAACTAGTATGTAGACACTGGTATGTATGAGGATGTTATATGGAACTAGTATGTAGACACTGGTATGTATGAGGATGTTATATGGAACTAGTATGTAGACACTAGTATGTATGAAGATGTTATATGGAACTAGTATGTAGACACTAGTATGTATGAAGATGTTATATGGAACTAGTATGTAGACACTAGTATGTATGAAGATGTTATATGGAACTAGTATGTAGACACTGGTATGTATGAAGATGTTATATGGAACTAGTATGTAGACACTGGTATGTATGAAGATGTTATATGGAATTAGTATGTAGACACTGGTATGTATGAAGATGTTATATGGAACTAGTATGTAGACACTGGTATGTATGAAGATGTTATATGGAACTAGTATGTAGACACTGGTATGTATGAAGATGTTATATGGAACTAGTATGTAGACACTGGTATGTATGAAGATGTTATATGGAACTAGTATGTAGACACTGGTATGTATGAAGATGTTATATGGAACTAGTATGTAGACACTGGTATGTATGAAGATGTTATATGGAACTAGTATGTAGACACTGGTATGTATGAAGATGTTATATGGAACTAGTATGTAGACACTGGTATGTATGAAGATGTTATATGGAACTAGTATGTAGACACTGGTATGTATGAAGATGTTATATGGAACTAGTATGTAGACACTGGTATGTATGAAGATGTTATATGGAACTAGTATGTAGACACTGGTATGTATGAAGATGTTATATGGAACTAGTATGTAGACACTGGTATGTATGAAGATGTTATATGGAACTAATATGTAGACACTGGTATGTATGAAGATGTTATATGGAACTAGTATGTAGACACTGGTATGTATGAAGATGTTATATGGAACTAGTATGTAGACACTGGTATGTATGAAGATGTTATATGGAACTAGTATGTAGACACTGGTATGTATGAAGATGTTATATGGAACTAGTATGTAGGAAATAGGGATGTCCCGATATCATTTTTTTTAAGACCGAGTACGAGTACCAATACTTTTTTTTAAGTACCCGCCAAAACCAATTACCGATACCTTTTTAAATGTTATGTGACAGGGTTTTTACGTTTTTCTTTTTTTTTTTTTTTATGGGGAGAAAGGGGGGTGTTTTCAGTTTTTATTAGAGGGTGGGCTTTTTTTTATATAAAACATTTTTTATTTATTTAAACTTTTGGAAAAGGGAGGGGGGGTGATTAAACATTTTATAAGGGAAAGGGTTAATTCACATTTATTATTTATTTATTTTTTCCACTTTTTTTTCACTATTTTTTAGTCCCCATAATCTGTAGATTGCATCCACTGATCTATGCCATAGCATAGCATTGATCAGTGTTACCAGCGTTCCTTTACTTATGCCTGCCATGGCTGTCTGCAGTATAGTAGCGACGATCGGACTGCACAGAGCATGATAAGGGACCTCCGGTCGTCCTCACAACTGATCGGGACACCGCGATTACACCGCGGTGATCCCGATCAGCATCCCTGAGCTACGGGCAGTTATATCAGGACTTTTAGACGACGCGATCAACTTTGATTGCGGCGTCTAAAAGGTTAATGAATTAGCCACCGGTCCCAATGCGTGCCGCATAGTTCGGGTACCATGCACAGGGCACCTCCGTGATACCTGTCGTGGTATTGGATTAGGTATCAGGGACATTTGTTCAAGTACTCTTGCAAATGTCCAGTACAGTGATCCCTCAACTTACAATGGCCTCAACATACAATAGTTTCAACATACAATGGTCTTTTCTGGACAATCGTGAGTTGAAACCAGACTCAACATACAATGCTACAGACAGTCCAGATCTGTGTCAATGGCTGGAAGAACCGACCAATCAGAATGGGCATTCACTGGTAAAACCCCTGTATTACTGAAGTGTATGCACTGACTGGTGTCTGATAGTGCCCCCTACAGTACAGGGAGGTATTACATGTTCTGTATACTTGACCTGTACCAGGGTTAGCTCCTTTGGACACCAGGTGAGGGCGACTCCATTACTTTTTTAGGACATTGTATGTACCCCGAAGAAGCTCCTGTCCTCTACATAGACAGTGTTTTCCAAGCATGGTGGCCCGAGATGTTACAAAACTACAATTCCCAGCATGCCCGGACAGCCTTTGGCTGTCCGGGCATGCTGGGAGTTGTAGTTTTGCAACAGCTGGAGGCTCCCTGCTTGGGAAACACTAACATAGACAGTGATTACATCTCCCAGCAGATCTTCCTTACTTTTATATGTAAGGATTTGCTTTATCTATATTAGTTATCTACTTATTTTTCTTTCATTCTCCCTTTTTCCTATTTTTGAATGACATTTTGGAGCCTTTAGAACCAATTACCAGGTTCCCATAGAGTTCTGGTCTCAACATACGATGGTTTCAACATACAATGGTCATCCCAGAACCAATTAATATTGTAACTTGAGGGAGCACTGTATCGGTACCAATACCAGTATCAGTATCAGGACATTCCTAGTAAGAAGCATATGGCACTAACATGGAAGTACTGCATATCACCACTATGAAAGCATTGTATTATGTGTTATTACTATTATGTAGGGCCAGTTGCATAGCTCTAGAGGTTACAGTTGTCATCGGGCCTCTCACCACATAATTTTGGTGCTCCTTTATAATGATTGAGCCGAGCGCCCCTGAATACCTCTGCCCAATCATAGGGAGAACAATGTGGCCATATAGTTACATCTGCACAGTTCTCTCCACCCCTCCCTGCAACCATCTCTAGTATCCTAACAGTGTGGTCATATAGCAGTGTTTCCCAACCAGGGTGCCTCCAGATGTTGCAAAACTACAACTCCCAGCATTCCTGGACAGCCTTTGGCTGTCCAGGCATTCTGGGAGTTGTAGTTTTGCAACACCTGGAGGAACCCTGGTTGGGAAACACTGCCATATAGTTACAGCTGCACACTCCCCTCTACCCCTCCCTGCAGTCACCTCTATGATCATAGAGAGCTGATTATGTGGCTATAGATTTACAGCTGCACAGTCCTCTCTATCCCTTCCCTGCAATCACCTCTATGATTATGGAGAGAATAATATGGCCATACAGTTACAGCTGCAAAGTCCTCTCTATAAACTCCCTGCACTCATATCTATGATCATAGAAAGAACTGTGTGATCATACAGGTACAGCTGCACAGTCATCTCTATCCCTTCCCTGCACTCACCTCTATGATCATAGAGATGATTACGTGACCATACAATTACTGCTGCACAGTCCTGTCTATAAACTCCCTGCACTCATATCAATGATCATAGAAAGAACTGTGTGATCATACAGGAACAGTTGCACAGTCCTCTCTATCCCCTCCCCGCACTTATCTCTATGATCATAGAGAGAATAATATGGCCATACAGTTACAGCTGCACAGTCCTCCCTACCCCTTTCCTTGCACTCACCTCCATGATCATAGAGAGAACTGTGTGGCCATATTGGAAGAAAAGCAAAAAGTCCAGCTCCACGAGGATACAGTCCAAAGTATCAAAAATATTTATTCAAGCACAGGATACAAAAAGTGCAGCGATCATAAAAACAACTGGCGCGTTTCAGACAAAAAGTCCTTAGTCATAGTCATATGTGGCCACATGGTTACGGCTGTACTGTCCTTACTTTCCCCTTCCTGCACTCATCTCTATGATCACAGAGATAATTATGTGGCCATACAGTTACAGCTGCACAGTCCTCTCTATCCCCTCCCTGCACTCATATTTATAAACATAGAGAGAACTGTCTGGCCAGGATATGTTGTGACATCACATAAAGAGTCACGTGACAATGTTGGTACAGGAACAAAGGGGGACATTTATCAATGTTTTCTTATGTATTCCTTTTTTTGGTTATTTTTTCCTTTACAATTTTTTTTTTGCTTAGGTGCCACTTATTTATCAACTGGTTTCAGCCTGTTCATAAATTTCTTTCATGTAAGCAATTATTATTATTATTATTATTATAATATATTTTTTTGCTTTGGCAGTGGCTTTTTCTGCTCCATGTCTGAGCTGGAGTACATTTAGTAGGTTTTTTCATGCGATGTGACTTTTTTTTGCGACTTTCACACTTGATAAATCTCAGACCCCTGCAAGTCAAAAATCACTTTTTGCTTTGGTAAGCAAGTTTCTTTTATCTATTTATTTATTTATTTTTTTGCTTAGGGCACTGCACAATCAAAAAGTCGCACAAAATATAGAGTAGTCGCACATCCGACTTTTTTGCGACCATTTTAAGCAAAAAACAAAAACAAAAAAACACTACTAAATGCTTTGATAAATGTCCCCCGAAGATGACGGCACCACAATTCCACCATTACATAGCACAGGGACTCTCTTGGTGTCTGGAGCAGCGCTGGTATCTATCCTATTGCTTTGTTGCTGTGTTTCACATTGTTTTTCCATCATGTATTCCTTCCATCTAACGTACGTTCCTCTTCTCTTCTGCCAAACAGATCATTATGCTAAAGATGATCTTCAACCATACCTCAGTGGAGCGCTGCGACCCGACCTCGACCACGCAGAGTGCCGAGCTTCAGAAAGACTGCAACTTCTTTTTGACGGCCATTCGCTTGGCCTCGCTGAACCAAATACTGGATCCCTGGGTTTATCTCTTACTCAGACAAATCCTCCTCAGAAAGTTCTGCCAAGTAGCCAACGCCGTATCTAACTGCTCCAATGACGGAACGAAGGGACAGCCCATCATCCTGAGCACCGAAGTGAGAAAACCCTTGGCCTGAGAACAGGAGAGAACACGCATGCTATAAAAAAAAAAAAAAAAAAAAAAACTTGGAAACAATAAATAAATAAAAAAAGTTAAAAATGTGAAATGGTCCATCCGGGCCTTGGTTCCAGAGATGGAATATTTAGCTGCTACATGGACTACACTTTAATTTATCCTCCGTGCCAAATGTCTAAATTGGTGGTCAGCGAGCTGCGGCTCCCTCCGGCTGTGACCCGACAATCCCCAGCATGGCAACAGCCGGAGGGAGCCGCAGCTCGCAGACCTCGACATTGTATATATGTATAATAGAATTGCAAATGCAACAGAGATTTATTCTATGGGACACCTGTAAAGTGAAAGACGAGGTGTCAGGGATATTGGTGATGCATGATGGCGTCCAAACATCTATCCTATATGTATGACAACCAAAGAACCTTGTTCCCAGCAGCATCTGCTAAGTGCATGGCCAAGTCTATATCCTATGCCGGGAAATAAAACAGATTGTCAGAGCGGACTGCGCTGTATTTATTGGTCAGGAAGGCAATGTTTCCTCTTATAGTAAGAGGGTTGGAGGAGGACGAGATGAGAAAAGACAGACGAAACAATGGGAAATATAATAAAATACAATAAGGGACTGATCCTCATCTTACTCCCAATCTGTGGATTTTTGGAGGCAGTAGAAGTGATAATGCAGATACCAGGGGCTACAGGTTTGGGGGCTCACAATAATCTGGGGTTACATGCTTTCTGCCTGTCAAACCAAGTCCATTGTAGCTCTGTCACCCATGAGCTCACATGCTCCCAATCAGTGAACTATGGGCAAGGCCAACCAGTGCATATGCCAGGGCCCGCTGGGTTTGTATGGCTCATCTGCTTTATACTTATTAAAGGATAGGGGATAAGATGCCTGATCACGGGAGTCCCGCAGCTGGGGACCCCTGGGATCATGCACGCGGCACCCCGTTTGTAATCAGACCCGGAGCGTGTTCGCTCCGGGTCTGATTATGGTCGACCGCAGGGCAGGCGGCGTGTGACGTCACGCCTCCACCCCCGTGTGACATCACGCTCCGCCCCTCAATGCAAGCCTACGGGAGGGGGCGTGATAGCTATCACGCCCCCTCCCGTAGGCTTGCATTGAGGGGCGGAGGCGTGACGTCACACGCCGCCGGCCCTGCGGTTGCTGGTAATCAGTCCCGGAGCGAACACGCTCCGGGCACTGATTACAAACGAGGTGCCGCGTGCATGATCCCGGGGGTCCCCAGCTGCAGGACTGGATAGGGGATAAGATGTTTAAGCACCGGAGTACCCCTTTAAGCCAAGAGTGGAGTAGCAGAGAACCAATCTGAAACCAATCACCTATACTTGAAGCTGGTCTCAGCTGAACAGGAATTCCACCCACAAACCATGCCCTATTATATTAAAAAAAATTGATGCAGATTTAAAATTTACAATCTCAAAAAAAATATATAATTATATATATATATATATATATATATATATATATATATATATATATATATATACACACATACACACATATGCCAGGTCAGGTAGCCAGGAAGGGAATTATCCCCAACATGTTTCACTCCATCAGGAGTGTCCTCAGGGCTTTGGTGCCCTGATGATGCTCCTAATAGAGTGAAACATGTTGGCAGGGCACATGGGGCAAGAATGATATTCAGCATCTAACCCAAAGTGCCCCCCAATCGGGAGGTGGGAATGATCAAAAATCAAAACAACACCATTTGGCCACAAACACCCCTATTACACAACTCCCTTGATAAAACGTAGCTTTACGTTATCTGTGGTAAGGTGCCAAGATTAAGCAAACTAATAGTGAATACACGTGAAATGTCAAAAACACTTCAACATCCACTAGAATATCTATAAACGTGAAAGGTAAAAGTGTAATAGGTAACGTGTTGGGGACAATTCACAGCACTGCTCCTCCCTGCCATGATACCCGTATACTGACTTACTATAACAGTCTCTCTTTCGTTCTAGCTATTGGTGGGGGCCTGAACACACAGACCCCCACCAATCAACACTTTTCACATGTCTCTGCGACACATCAAAAGTTATTGGAAGTGACGGTGAATTAGACAGACATGGCTTCTTTCTTTTAAAACTAGTGCCGCACCTGTCTTCAGGTTGTTTGTGGTATTACAACTTGGCTCCATTCACTTCAATGAAACTGAGCTGCAATACCTCACATGATCTGAGGACAAGAGTGGCGCTGTTTTTGTAAGAAAAGTTTTGTTTATTATTAGTGTTGAGCGGCATAGGCCATATTCGAATTCGCGAATATTCGCGAATATATGGACGAATATTCGTCATATATTCGCGAATATTCGCATATTCGTTATATTATCGTTTTATTTTCGCATATGTGAATATTCACGTATGCGAAAATTAGCATATGTGAATATTAGCAAATACAAAATTAGTTCACGCGAAAATTCGCGTATGCGAAAATTAGCATATGCTAATTTTCGCATACGCGAATTTTCGTACGACAGTCTCACACAGTAGTATTAGAGCCTTCTTTACACCGCACAAGCTGGAAGCAGAGAGGGGTGATCACTGTGATGTGTACTGTGAAGAAAAAAAAAAAAAAAATACAAAAAAAAAAGAATATTCGTAATTACGAATATATACCGCTATATTCGCGAAATTCGCGAATTCGCGAATATGCGATATTCGCGAATAATATTCGAATTGCGAATATTCGCGAGCAACACTATTTATTATAAGAGAGGAGGAGGATCCGAAACCTACACCATAAAGCTATGTATGATATTGTCTCAGAAACTTAAGAACTTCTTGGAGATGTCTTATATGCTGAGTACGAAATCATTGAATAATCCATAAAACATTAACAAACTCGCGGCATTGTGCTAATGAAAAGTCTGCGCAGCTCATAAAACTATGCTGACTGTATCCGAAATCAATGGAGCGAGCGCCCGGGAGACACTGAGATCTCCACCCCAGACGTCCCACATTGGACTTTTCTTTTCTTTAATCGATAATTTATCTAAAATGTTATAAAACCTAAGAGAACTTTACATAGAAATTGTCACTAAGTAAGAACTTCTATTATTCTGCTTGTTCTGTCCATAGCTACATGACTTCTCGTTCGTTCAATGAGCACGGTCAGAATCAAAGACTTGTTATATGTAGAAAAACACTGCTATATGTTATAACCTGGGTATCTTCTGGCCATGTCTATATTCTGCAGCTTTCTTCTAGACCAGTGTTTCCTAACCAGGGTGCCTCCAGCTGTTGCAAAACTACAACTCCAACAACTTGGCTGATATGAGGACGAGGTATGAGGATGGGATATAAGGATGAGGTATGAGGATGGGATATAAGGATGGGAAATGAGATTAGGATATGAGGACGAGATATGAGGACGGGATTAGAGGTCGGGATATGAGGACAGGATATGAGGACAGGATATGAGGACGCGATGTGAGGATGAGATATGAGGACAGGATATGAGAAGGGCTATGAGGACGAGATATGTGAATGGGATATGAGGTCGGGATATGAGGTTTGGATACGATGTTGGGATATGAGGACGAGATATGAGGACCGGATATGAGGACTGGATATGAGGACTGGATATGAGGACTGGATATGAGGACTGGATATAAGGATGGGATATGAGGACAGGATATGAGGTTGGGATTAGAGGTCGGGATATGAGGACGAGATATGAGGACGGGATATGAGGTCGGGATATGAGGTCGGGATATGAGGACGGGATATGAGGACAGGATACGAGGTCAGGATATGAGGAGGGATATGAGGACGGGAAATGAGGACGGGAAATGAGGTCAGGATATGAGGATGGATATGAGGACGGGAAATGAGGACGGGATATGAGGTTGGGATATGAGGTCTGGATAGGAGGACGGGATATGAGGTTGGGATATGAGATCGGGATATGAGGTCAGGATATGAGGAGGGATATGAGGTCGGGATATGAGGACAGGGTATGAGGTCAGGATAGGAGGATGAGATATAAGGATGGGATATGAGAAGGGATGTGAGGACGGGACATGAGGACAGGATATAAGGACAGGATATGAGGTCAGGATATGAGGACTGGATATGAGGTCAGGATATGAGGATGGGATATGAGGACGAGATATTAGGATGAGAGCATCATTGTTGCTTTTCCTCTCCCTCAAGGTTTAGGTAGGAAGACCAGGCCACACTGGGCACTCTGATGTATGTTATGAATGGATGCAAGTTACTTCTTACCACATAACAATCTGGCATCGGCCATTCTGTCACTGATATTTGTGCTCACCAGGGCAGGGAAGTAGGAAGAACCTTTCTAACCTCCTGAAAGGAAAGTTCCAGAGAGTAATAATTCATTAGCCCCCATCACATTGCACAGCGCTTACATAATTGTATCTATAATTTCTGCCCAGCCTTTCAGTAGGAATGTCTCCATCACGTCTTCAAGTGTTTACCTGTCCTTCAAGACTGAATCACAGGATAGATTGCATCAGGCGGATAATTGGGGTAATTACTTGTTTCAGGCAAAAAAGAAAATGCTAATTTATTGGGAAAAAAAGAAATGTTCAGAAATGAACAATTTGGGGAGAGTGGAGGAAAGAGCGGAACAGTTGCCCATAGCAACCAATCAGATCGCTTCTTTCACTTTCCAGAGGCCTTGTTAAAAATGAAAGCGATCTGATTGGTTGCTATGGGCAACTGCATGGCTCTTCCTCTACATGGGTTTTGATAAATCTCTCCCATTGTCTTTGTAAAATTAAAATCTTTTTATCTCCGTTTTCCTGGGCGTACGCCATGTGTACTTCCCCCACATTTATCACAGAGGCGCACGTTCTTGTTAAATAGGAAAGTCATTTAGATGTAGAAAAGTTTATAAGTGGGGTCCGGGATGGAGTGAAATTTCACAAAAATATGACCATTTACGCAAAATTTTTACCACAAAAAAAAAAAATACACTGCAAAAAGCTAACCATGTAAGAGTTTTACAAAACGTTCAACTTTTTAAGGGGGTACTCCGGTGGAAAACAAATGTTTTCAAATCGACTGGGGCCAGAAAGTTAAACAGTTTGTAAATGACTTCTATATAAAAATCAGCTGCTGTATGCTCCAGAGGAAGTTTTGTAGTTCTTTCCAGTCAGTGCTCTCTGCTGCCACCTCTGTCCGTGTCAGGAACTGTCCGGAGCAGGAGATATTTGTTATGGGGATTTTCTCCTGCTCCAGACAGTTTCTGACACGGACAGAGGTGGCAGCAGAGAGCACTGTGGTCAGACTGAAAAAAAGAACTGCACAATTTCCTGTGGAGCATACAGCAGCTGATAAGTACTGGAAGGGTTAAGATTTTTTGATTAGAAGTAATTTACATATCTGGCACCACTTGACTTAAAAATATTTTTTTTTTTCCCTCCCGAGTACCCCTTTAGCATCAGAAAGAGGGTAAAACCGATAATAAATGCTCACCTTTGTATTTTTGTTTTTACTCTTTTGTCAGGGCTGGCACCAATGGCCCCTGTGGGGCAATGCTAATCCTGTCTATAGTTATTGCTCCAGAACAGTGTTTCTCCATCTGTTGCAAAACTACAACTCCCAACATAACCGGTGGTCGCCCAGAAATCCGGGACACTGGGCTGAAGATCCGGATACTGCTGCCTCCCCTGCTTCATGCTTGGTGATGACACCCAGGTGTGGTCCGCACCCCTATAGCAAAACCACTGGGTGGAGATACTGGCTATATCTACTGATAATTGAGTCTTTTTAAGAATTATAGCAGTTATATTCTTGTATATAGGAGCAGTATTATAGTAGTTATATTCTTGTATATAGGAGCAGTATTATAGTAGTTATATTCTTGTATATAGGAGTAGTATTATAGTAGTTATATTCTTGTATATAGGAGCAGTATTATAGTAGTTATATTCTTGTATATATTAGCAGTATTATAGTAGTTATATTCTTATATATAGGAGCAGTATTATAGTAGTTATATTCTTCTATATAGGAGCAGTATTATAGTAGTTATATTCTTGTATATAGGAGTAGTATTATAGTAGTTATATTCTTGTATATAGGAGCAGTATTATAGTAGTTATATTCTTGTATATAGGAGCAGTATTATAGTAGTTATATTCTTGTATATAGGAGCAGTATTATAGTAGTTATATTCTTGTATATAGGAGCAGTATTATAGTAGTTATATTCTTGTATATAGGAGCAGTATTATAGTAGTTATATTCTTGTATATAGGAGCAGTATTATAGTAGTTATATTCTTGTATATAGGAGCAGTATTATAGTAGTTATATTCTTGTATATAGGAGCAGTATTATAGTAGTTATATTCTTGCATATAGGAGAAGTATTATAGTAGTTATAGTCTTGTATATAGGAGCAGTATTATAGTAGTTATATTCTTGTATATAGGAGAAGTATTATAGTAGTTATATTCTTGTATATAAGAGGCAGTATTATAGTAGTTATATTCTTGTATATAGGAGCAGTATTATAGTAGTTATATTCTTGTATATAGGAGGCAGTATTATAGTAGTTATATTCTTGTATATAGGAGCCGTAATATAGTAGTTATATTCTTGTATATAGGAGCAGTATTATAGTAGTTATATTCTTGTATATAGGAGCAGTATTATAGTAGTTATATTCTTGTATATAGGAGGCAGTATTATAGTAGTTATATTCTTGTATATAGGAGCAGTATTATAGTAGTTATATTCTTGAATATAGGAGCAGTATTATAGTAGTTATATTCTTGTATATAGGAGCAGTATTATAGTAGGTATATTCTTGTATATAGGGGGCAGTATTATAATAGTTATATTCTTGTATATAGGTGGCAGTATTATAGTAGTTATATTCTTGTATATAGGAGCCATATTATAGCAGTTATATTATTGCATATAGGAGAAGTATTATAGTAATTATATTCTTGTATATAGGAGCAGTATTATAGTAGTTATATTCTTGTATATAGGAGGCAGTATTATAGGAGTTCTATTCTTGTATATAGGAGCAGTATTATAGTAGGTATATTCTTGTATATAGGGGGCAGTATTATAATAGTTATATTCTTGTATATAGGTGGCAGTATTATAGTTAAAATTATTTTTACCTGTAATTTTGCTTTCTTCGAGACAGAAGGCAGCACAGAAGGGAATTCCCGGCCTCTTTTATTCCCCCTAGGACCGCCCACCTATATACAAAAGACAAAAGAACAACCAATCCGCATCCAGACATCCCTATATATGACGCACACCTCCAAATGCAATTGTGTAAATGACTAGACTCTTTTCTTGATGCAAATATTATTTATTGGGAGGGTAGTATGTGCTGCCTTCTGTCTCGAAGAAAGCAAAATTACAGGTAAAAATAATTTTAACTTTCTTCCACGACATCCGGCAGCACAGAAGGGATATCGCTAGCTATCAAACAGGGGAGGGTTGAATATTATATGCTGCTGACAAAACCCCAGTGCTAAAGGCTGGACTCTCTGACTCCGTGTCTAGCCTGTAGTGCTTGATAAACGTGGACGGAGTAGACCACGAGGCCGCATAACAGATGTCACTCACAGGGATTTCCGCTCTCTCTGCCCAAGAGGCAGCTGTTGCCCGAGTGGAATGGGCTTTAAGTGGAAAAGGAGGTTCTCTACCTTCTTGTTTATATGCTTCCGAAATGGACGATTTGATCCACCTTGCGAGAGTGTCCTTTGCTGCTTTAAACCCCTTTCTAGGGCCTGCAAACTGAAGGAATAAATTCTCATCCCTCCTGAAGGCACTCACTCTTTCCAGATAACAAAGAAGAATAGACTTGACATCCAGAGAACAAAGATGCTGATCTTCTCCAGATGGGGGATGGAATACAGGTAGGAATATTTCCCTGTTGATATTACTTTCAGAGGGTACCTTAGGTGCAAATGAAGGGACTGTTCTTAATAAGACTCCCTCTTGAGTGAACCTAATATAAGGAGAGCGGGAGGAGAGAGCCTGTAATTCACCAAGTCTCTTTGCAGACGTGATTGCTACCAGAAATAGAGCTTTTAGAGAGAGCCATTTTATGTCCACTTCTTTAGCTGGTTCAAAAGGAGGACCGGTCAGTTTTCGTAACACCAGGGAGAGATCCCATGGAGCAATAGGAGGCTTTACTCTAGGCCTTAGATTCTTCAATGCTTTAAAAAATCTTGTTATCAATGGTTGTAACATAAATTTTCCATCTGTAAAGGAATTGATTGCAGTCAAATGTACACGCAGCGTATTGGGTTTTAACCCTCTAGCAAACCCCTCCTGTAAAAACTGAAGAATGACAGGTACTGTAATTTCAGGGTCTCCTCTATCCTTCTTCCAATATAAGAATTTTCGCCACAATTTGGAGTATAAAGCATTAGTGGACTCCTTGCGAGCAGACAATAAAGTCTGGATGACTTCATCTGAGAGACCTACATTACGAAATCTGGATCTTTCAAATTCCAGGCAGTTAAATGGATTCTGTCCAGGTGTTGATGACAGAACCCTCTCTGTATCAGGAGGTCCTTGTGAAGTGGCAGCTTCCAATAATCCCCCTTGGACAAACGAAGCAACAACGGGAACCAGGCCCTGCGCGGCCAGAATGGAGCTAGAAGGATTACTGATGGTTTCTCTTGAATAATCTTTTTCAGAATTCTTGACAGTAGAGGGACTGGAGGGAAAAGATACGCACAAAGATTCTCCCAGTTGAGTGTCAGAGCATCTAGATGATCCGGCTGATCTTGTTTGTATAGGGAGCAAAATTTCTTCAGCTTCTTGTTCTGGCGAGTTGCCATTAGGTCCCATTCCGGGCATCCCCATCTCCTGATGATCTGGGAAAAATACTTGGGATTGAGCTCCCATTCGTTGGGATCCAGGGTTACTCGACTGAGCAGATCTGCATGAACATTTAGAGTCCCTTTTATGTGGACGGCAGTAAGGGCTGTGAAATGGTTTTCCGCCCAAAGAAATAACATCTTGCATTCTCTCTGGAGCAATTGTGCTCTCGTTCCTCCCTGCTTCTGAAGATAGAAAACTGATACAGAATTGTCCGATTGGACTAAGACTGCTCTGTTCTTGAGCCAAGGAGTAAAATGAATCAAAGCTAGTCTGATGGCCCTTAGTTCCCGCAAGTTGGAAGAGAATTGTCTCTCTTCTTGAGACCACGGTTTCTGGACCCACTGAGAGCCCAGATGAGCTCCCCAGCCCTGTTTTGATGCATCCGTAGTTACCACTTCCATTGTTACTTGTTTGAAACTGTTGCCTCTTGAAAGATTCTCTGGGACCAACCACCATTTGAGAGCCTGACGGGTTCTTACTGACAGGGAAAGATGGCTTGATAACGAGTTGATCTTGCGATTCCAGACTGTCAAAATCTCGGACTGCAATTCCCTGATGTGACTCCTGGCCCAGGGAACCGCTTCGATAGCTGCCGTTAGCAGGCCCAAGACTCTCATGGCTGTTCTGATAGATGTCACTGGAACAGAAATTAGATACCGTATCTGCGACTTTATCTTCTGTTGCTTCTCTAGAGGTAGAAACACTTTCATACACATAGAGTCTATGATCAGACCCAGAAACATCCTCTTCCTTCTTGGAATAAGATCCGACTTTGTCTGATTCAAAATGAAGCCGACTGACGACAGAAGATGCAAGGTGATGTTGAGATGGAAAAGCAGGAGATCTTGAGACTGAGCTATCAAGAGCCAATCGTCCAGGTATGGTATAATTTGGACTCCTTTCAGACGAAGCGAAGCTACCAGGGTTATTACTACTTTCGTAAATACCCTCGGTGCGGGGGACAACCCGAAAGGCATGGCACGGAATTGAAAGTGATGAATTCTTCCTTCTTTCTTGACAGCTACCCTCAGGAAAGCTCTTGAGGAGACATGTATAGGTATGTGAAGATAAGCATCGCTTAAGTCGAGGGACACCATCCAATCTTGTTCTTGAACAATACCTGTGGCCGATCTTATATTGTCCATGCGAAACGTTTCTTTCTTTAAGAACATGTTTACGTATCTTAAATCTATGATCAGCCTCCAGCTGCCTCCAGGTTTCGGCACAGGGAACACCCTTGAATAAACTCCACTTCCTTGTTGGAGAATTGGAACTGGCTCTAGCGCCTTCTTGTTTAGAAAATCTACTAGAAGAGAAAAAATGACTGGATCTTCTGTGTTTAGACAAAACTTTTCTACTGGATGACTGAGGAAATTTAGTTTGTAACCATCCGCTATAATACTTAGGACCCACTTGTCTGAGGTTACAGCTTCCCAGGCGGGAAAGAATCTTGTTAATCTTGCTCCTACCGACGTGTCGCAATAATTGTCAAAACTCTGATTTAAGTTGCTTGGAATGGGAAGACTTTCCTTTATTCTCATGCTGTCGTCTATTAAATCTTCTTTCTTGAAAGGGTTTTCTTTTGAAACCTGACTTTCTGAATCGATAGGGACGAAAAGGCTTCTTTTTAAAAGAATATGGAAATGCTAGTTTTTCTCCCTTCTTTGCAGGACCCAGAATTTTCTCTAACTGGGAGCCGATCAGGTGACCTGGTTCAAAGGGTAAACCGCATAAATTATTCTTGGATGAAGTCTCTCCAGACCATGGTTTTACATAAATCGCCCTTCTTACAGAATTTAAAACTGCCATATTTTTGGCACAGATTCTGGTGACATCAACGGGAAAGTCGCACACAAACTCTGCTGCTGTCTTTAAAGTGGCTACTTCATCTAGTAACTCTTCTCTTGAGACACCTTGTTCAATATTTCTGCTTAATTGACTAAGCCACAACCTAAGAGCTCTTGCTACAGGAACTGAAGACAAGGCCGCTTTCGCCAATGCTGCAGTATTGGAGTATGCTCTTTTAGTTAGGACATCAGCTTTCCGATCCATGGCGTCCTTTAAGATAGAAGAGTCATCAGAAGGCAATAGAGTCTTCTTGGATAAATCCGCCACAGCAGGATCCAATTTAGATGGCTCACCCCAACTCTCTGATTCCGCTGGGTCAAGCTTATATACTGCGCGGAATCTAGATCCTAGTTCCAGCCTGTGATCTGGCTTCTTCCACTCCTTTTCCATTATGGACCTCAGCACTTCATGCCCAGAAAACATAATGGACTTCTTTTTAGGAAAATAATATAATTCTTCTTTCTCTTGCACATCTGATCTGATCTTAGATGTTTCCATGCTGCTTTTTACTGCTTTAATCAGCTTATCTGCCAGTTCTTTCTTAAATAAGAAATAATCTTCAGAAATAATGTCATCTGATTCCACCTCTGAATCCTCCGAAAGAGAGGAGGAGTCAGAGGAAGAAGGAGATGGCGATCTAAACAACTTTTCCTTGATGTCTAGTTTCTTCTTCTTAGAGGAATGCCCAGATGAGGCACCAAACTGTTCCTTAAACCAACTAAAGAAACCTCTCATATCATGTAGGAGTTCAGAAGATCCTTGAGGAGCTGTACATCTATCACATACTGTGGAAGTAGCCCCAGCTGGAAGTGGTTGTAGACAGCTAACACATAAAGCAGGCATAGCAGTCCCATCATGCTGATCCAAATGATTTAAACAGATCTCACAGAAATCCCCACTTTGGTTATCAGGAATAGGCTGGTCACAAGATTTACAGAGTCTGTGTTTAGCCTTAGACTTTCTCTTCTTAGAAGAAGTAGAACTAGACATCTGTAAAACATAAGGAGACACCATAAGCCAAAGCTAAAAAATGCCTCTGCAGAGAAACAATACACGTCTGGACTTCTCAGAAGGAATACAGCATCAGGATACCTTAGAGAAACAGAGAGTCCGGCTGCCTGCACCAGAAGGGCAGAGCACGCCAGACTGAGCGGCTTTAAATACACACAAAGCGCGCGCTCCGTCCGGAGACCCGGAAGTACTACCACTTCCGGTGACGTCAGACGCCCGGACTCCAACCTCGGGAGAATACGCGCGCACGCCACCAGCAACATGGCCGCGAACCGGAACTCCAATAATCAAAAGGTAAATACCTTACTGCTGCAAGTCTCTGCTGTATAAGCATCTGATAAGGCGGACATCACTCCCGGAAGCCACTGTAATAAGCCCGTACTGACAACTGGCAATACAGTATTAACACCCAAAGGGTCCACTGATTTAGTCCAGGAACCCACATGGACCATCAGGGGTAGCGTTAGGAAAGTCAGGGTTACCCACATTGACACTCAGCAAAAAGCTGGAACACTAACGCTATACCTAAATAAAAAGAAAAAAACATTAAAACGGTGGGCAAATTATACTTACAGTCCTTCTAGGAAGAAAAGAGGACAGAAAAAAACACAATTGCATTTGGAGGTGTGCGTCATATATAGGGATGTCTGGATGCGGATTGGTTGTTCTTTTGTCTTTTGTATATAGGTGGGCGGTCCTAGGGGGAATAAAAGAGGCCGGGAATTCCCTTCTGTGCTGCCGGATGTCGTGGAAGAAAGTAGTTATATTCTTGTATATAGGAGCCATATTATAGCAGTTATATTATTGCATATAGGAGAAGTATTATAGTAGTTATATTCTTGTATATAGGAGCAGTATTATAGTAGTAATATATTTGTACTTAGGAGCAGTATTATAGTAGTTATATTCTTGTATATAGGAGGCAGTATTATAGTAGTTATATTCTTGTATATAGGGGACAGTATTATGTTAGTTATATTCTTATATATAGGAGCAGTATTATAGTAGTTATATTCTTGTACATAGGGAGCAGTATTATAGTAGTTATATTCTTGTATATAGGAACAGTATTATTGTAGTTATATTCTTGTATATAGGAGCAGTATTATAGTAGTTATATTCTTGTATATAGGAGGCAGTATTATAGTAGTTATATTCTTGTATATAGGGGCAGTATTATAGTAGCTATATTCTTGTATTTAGGGGACAGTATTATGTTAGGTATATTCTTACATATAGGAGCAGTATTATAGTAGTTATATTCTTGTATATAGAAGCAGTATTATAGTAGTTATATTCTTGTATATAGGGGCAGTATTATAGTAGTTATATTCTTGTATATAGGAGGCAGTATTATAGTAGTTATATTCTTGTATATAGGAGCAGTATTATAGTAGTTATATTCTTGTATATAGGAGTGTCACGCCGAGCGCTCCTGGTCCCGCTGCTTCCTCGGAGCGCTTGCGGTGTGCTTCTGTATGCAGCGCTCCGGTCGGCACCACTGACCGCGAGCTCTGCTTCCATGTTCTCGGAGAGGACGCGATCCGAGGTGCGGGACGTGCCCGCTCTCGGATCGCGTCCCGTGTCCCTCACCCACCATGTTCTCCTTCACTGCCCTCCCGGCACGTGCGGCCCGGTTTCTCTAGGGCGCGCGCGCTGGCTCTATGAAATTTAAAGGGCCAGTGCACCACTAATTGGTGCCTGGCCCAATCAGTTCAAAACATATAAAAACCCACTTCCCCTTCCTGTCCTTGCCGGATCTTGTTGCCCTAGTGCCCTGAGAAAGCATTTTGTGTATCCCAAGCCTGTGTATCCAGACCCTTGCCGTTGCCCCTGACTATGAACCATTGCTGCCTGCCCTGACCTTCTGCTACGTCCGATCTTGCTCTTGCCTTGTCCTTGTATACCGCGCCTATCTCAGCTGTCAGTGAGGTTGAGTCGCTATCGGGGGGAACGACCTGGGGGTTACCTGCCGCTGCAAGTCCATCCCGCTTTGCGGCGGGCTCTGGTGAAAACCAGTAACCCCTTAGATTCCGTTCCCCTGGTACGGCCCACGTCATCACCTCACTGACACAGAGGATCCACCTCCAGTGTCCTCTCTGCATACCAGTCCGGATCCTGACAAGGAAGCAGTATTATAGTAGTTATATTCTTGTAGATAGGGAGCAGTATTTTAGTAGTTATATTCTTGTATATAGGGAGCAGTATTATAGTAATTATATTTTTCTACACAGGAGGCAGTATTATAGTAGTTACATTCTTGTATATAGAAGGCAGTATTATAGTAGTTATATTATTGTATATAGAAGCAGTATTATAGTAGTTATATTCTTTTATACAGGAGGCAGTATTATAGTAGTTATATTTTTGTACATAGGAGCAATATTATAGTAGTTATGCTCTTGTATATAAGAGCAGTATTATAGTAGTTATATTTTTGTATATAGGAGCAGTATTATAGTAGTTATATTCTTGTATATAGGAGCAGTAGTATATTAGTTATATTCTTGTATATAGGAGCAGTATTATAGTAGTGATATTCTTGTATATAGGAGGCAGTATTATAGTAGTTATATTCTTGTATATAGGAGCAGTAATATAGTAGTTATATTCTTGTACATAGGAGCAGTTTTATAGTAGTTATATTCTTGTGCATAGGGGGCAGTATTATAGTAGTTATATTCTTGTATATAGGAGGCAGTATTATAGTAGTTATATTCTTGTATATAGAAGCA
This sequence comes from Hyla sarda, assembly GCF_029499605.1. Lineage (NCBI taxonomy): Eukaryota > Metazoa > Chordata > Amphibia > Anura > Hylidae > Hyla > Hyla sarda. Next base: position 220,037,902 of record NC_079195.1, read on the forward strand.
GTATTATAGTAGTTATATTCTTGTATATAGGAGCAGTATTATAGTAGTTATATTCTTGTACATAGGAGGCAGTATTATAGTAGTAATTCAACAAATAGAAAGACAGGTGGTAGGCACTAGTATGGTATGGATGTACGCGTCTGGTCAGCAATCAAGCATACCGGTCTCAGCAGTGAGGCTATAGTTCGGAGCCCTCTCTCCGTCGCACCTTGGTGCACAAACCGCCAAAGGAAACAAAGTCCATGCATAGACCAAGAAAGAAACACTGCGGTGGCACTCACGTTTCAGGTGATCAGGTAGGCTTCTTTATTTTCTTTGTGCATATAAAATCAATGCATAGCGGGGCGTCAGAGGACGATAGCTATTTCGTGCCGCTCCCGGCACTTCTTGAGGTCTGGAGCGGCACGAAATAGCTATCGTCCTCTGACGCCCCGCTATGCATTGATTTTATATGCACAAAGAAAATAAAGAAGCCTACCTGATCACCTGAAACGTGAGTGCCACCGCAGTGTTTCTTTCTTGGTCTATTATAGTAGTAATATTCTTGTATATAGGAGCAGTATTATAGTAGTTATATTCTTGTATATAGGAGGCAGTATTATAGTAGTTATATTCTTGTATATAGGAGCAGTATTATAGTAGTAATATTCTTGTATATAGGAGCAGTATTATAGTAGTTATATTCTTCTACATATGAGGCAGTATTATAGCAGTTATATTATTGTACATAGGAGCAGTATTATAGTAGTTATAGTCTTGTACATAGGAGGCAGTATTATAGTAGTTATATTCTTGTATATAGGGGCAGTATTATAGTAGTTATATTCTTGTATATAGGAGTAGTATTATAGTGGTTATATTCTTGTATATAGGAGCAGTATTATAGTAGTTATATACTTTGTATATAGGAGGCAGTATTATAGTAGTTATATTCTTGTATATAGGAGGCAGTATTATAGTAGTTATATTCTTGTATATAGGAGACAGTATTATAGTAGTTATATTCTTGTATATAGGAGCAGTATTATAGTAGTTATATTCTTGTATATAGGATCAGTATTATAGTAGTTATTTTCTTGTACATAGGAGCAGTGTTTAGTAGTTAAATTCTAATACATAGGAGCAGTATTATAGTAGTTGTATTCTTGTACATAGGAGCAGTATTATAGTAGTTGTATTCTTGTACATAGTAGGCAGTATTATAGTTAAGTCTCATACATAGGGGGCACTTTTTGTAATAATATTGTTGTACGCATAGGCAGTATGATACTATTATAGCAGTTTTAATAGACATTATACAATCATCTATTTTTTTGGGATACTTGCCAGTATGATGAATATGATTATAGCAGTAGGAATTGCCTTCACATTCCTATATAATTTGTAGTCATATTGATCCACGGCTCAGTCTGACTCACAACTATTACAGCATGATTCATTTTTAACCTATGTGATCCCAGCACCGTGTATATAATGACCTTACTGATCTGAAGCTCCTATACAGCAGTTCGGTGCCATGCGGTAAGAGATGTGATGAGTTCCTGGGAGATGAAATATTTTTGCCAACTCCAGGAAATAAATGAAGGCCAAACCACAGACCATATATTGTAAAGCCTTCCGGTATACATGTCTACACAAACATAAGGAAATACAGGTGCAATTTGGGTTTTATTACCAAATTTGATATTTGTACCATATTCTGTCCATTCCAGAATGCAGATCTTATATTCTAGCCATTTAGTTTCTGTCCCTTAGGTGTTACAACTTACAGAGCAAGGTGAGGGGTCTTTGCTTTTTGGAAAAAGATCAGACCTTGAGGATGCTCTACTTAAAGGAGAAGTATCATGCTAAAAAAAAAAGTATCCCCTATCCAAAGCAAGTGTGTCGACACGCCCCCTTCCGGGGAGAGCCGAGGTCCCGCTTACGAGATCTCAGAACACTACTTGAAGCTCTTCCTGAGGCTGCAGCGTTTAGTACCAGGGTGACTTTGGAAGGCAGGCCGGAGCTGCCGTCGGCTATCCATCACTACCGATCCTGTGCCTTGGGGCCTATTGGCTTATAGCATCTTCTCCCCGCGACTGTAGAGTAGAGACCACCTCATGCCACACCTAAGGGACACAAGAAGGAACATATAGACTCCATCTTCTGTGCTTAAGTTTAAGCCAATTTATCCCCTTGAATTTCGGGGTAAGCTCATGCCCATCAGAAGACAATTATGGCAAACGCCATGGAACATGTAGAGAGAATATATCCTGACTGAGAAATACATTACTGACTTTAAGACATTTGATTACTGCCTGGCTTTGTGCATTTCACTAACAACAGCATTAAGTAACACATAAGAAATACTGAATAAGGAAATATAAGATATTTGAAGACTAGACTGACTGAGTACTGCAAGACTGTCTAGGTTAAACATCTCTGACCACTAGGCAATCCTGACTAGCATTTTGAGTGTTTTGCACCAACACACTTGAGTGTTTTGCACCAAACCAGAAAGGTAAAAGGATATCTAAGAAGTTCATGGTGTAACACCGGGTACATAAAAGCGTAGTGGTTTCTTGAACCTGTTGCCGAACTGTAAACTTAGCAAACAATAACAGGTAGCAGTCCTGGGGCATTGCTCTTAATGTCCTACACAGGCTGGAAGAACATGTAGAACAGAACAACAGGCTTTTGTCACCTTAAACTGAAACAGAAAAATATTGTAGAAGTGAGCATTTTTGTGGTTCGCACTTTGTGATATTCAACTTTAATAAGGTGGAAGCTGGGAATCCCACTCAGGCGGGGAGCCTCTTTCTTCCTGATGGGCCAGATGCCTGGTAGGCCAGTAGGTATAAGAAAATAAAAAAAGAGAACAACGAAGGCGCATCATGTATTACCACTTATACCCTTTAGGGAATACGAGAATTCGGGGCACAATTGGCCCCTAGGTAGTAGCTGCTCACCTTGAGCGATTAGATAATTCGCCTATCACCCACCACTGTGCATATCTAGTAAATGCGGAAACCGCTGTTAAGCCCAGGGTCCCAGGGAGAGGTGAAGTCCAATGCTGATGCAAGCAAGTGTAGGTAGGAGAAAATGGCCCTTAAGAAGGCGCTGTTGCTTCCAGTAGAAGTACAAGCCAAACCAGAGAGATAGGTATTCAAAACATTGGAGTGGTTTATTAGAAGTACAAAACAATAAAAGACATGGATGATGCATTTTGGGGAAGCCACCCCCTTCCTCAGGTCAGTATCTGAGGAAGGGGGTGGCTCCCCTAAAATGCGTCATCTATGTCTTTTATTGTTTTGTACCTCTAATAAACCATTCCAGTTTTTTTTTTAATACCTATCTCTCTGGTTTGGCTTGTACTTCTACTGGAAGCAGCAGTGCCTTTTTAAGGGCCATTTTCTCCCACCTACACTTGTTCGCACCAGCCAGGGCTGTGATGCTTTGGATCTAGGACACTTGGGATAACTGGAATTCAGCGATGTGGGGGCTCACTGTCACCACCACTTGTACAGATGCAGCACCAGCCACTTGGGCTGCAGAGGTAGTTGTTGGCGCCGGCTCTTCTGGTCAAACCTGGACAGCAGGGGGCCATGGCACAGATTTTGGAAGCCGGAGTTTCTCTCTTGGCAAAGCCGTAGCAGGAGGAACCATCACTGGTTCCAGAGACCGAGACGTCATCCATCAGGCTAATGGCTCCTTCTCAGGCAGGAGGTTGAGGTGCTCCTTCATGAACATGAGCAGCAGGGGCAACTTGGGCCTAACTGGTGGCTCTGGCCTGGGCAGGGCGCTGGCAGTCAACCTCTCAGGGCTTGAATATAATAAGGATGTTGAGAAACCAGCCCCTGTCGGAGGTTCTTACTTTGGATTCTTCACTCCGGATCTCTGCACAGGTAGCCAATGACCAGTAGTGGGGGCGAGAGCAGCACGGGAGATGGTGCCTGCAAGGATATGGGACTTCCGCCTGCTGTCGGAGTCCCCCAGCAGCCTTCGCATTCTGACACAGGTGACTTTTCAGGCATTGCCAGTCCGGTCCTTTAATCCTACGGCCAAGGCCGTAAACACTTTGGCGGCAGCTGCCGCAACCTGCTGGGCAGTCGCTTCCATGCTCACGTTCTCTCTCTGCTTGCTTTCCACCATCTTCTTTTCTTCCATACCACGAGGTAAGACTGGGGGGGGGGGGGGGGGGAGTTCTGCTGTTTTCTTTATGGCAGGCTCTGCCAAAATGTCAGCCGATAGGAAATGCATCAGCCGTGCAGCCTCTTCAACCGTCCCCTGTGTAACTTTGAGTTCCCCTTCGGCACTGCAAATTGGTTCCCTCGCCCGGGGGCAGGGCGTTTAGTCTAGCGGGAAATCTTTGCGTGCTTTGCGCTCCCTGGATTAACCCCTCCTGTGGTGGATGGAACTCTCTGATGTAACATGAGTCCTGTTCGTATCTTGCACATATTAGTGGCACTGAATAACACTCTAGTCTCTGGTCACAGTTTTTGCTCTCAAAGTGCTGTACAGTAATTTTGGCCCACAATGTGTGCGTTTTCTGAGGTACAGTTCAGACGGGGGGGGGGGGGGGGTTTAGGCACACACCCGAATCCTGTTCGTGCACGCCAAGATTTGTGTTGACACAGGGGTGAAAGGAATTCCAAATCCCTTCGTGACACCAGGGCACCGTTAGCCTATACATGGTCTGGGGTGGAGACAGCTTCTCCTGGGCCTGTTCTGCAATCCGTTTACTACTTTTGCAAAGGGGTTGCAAAGGGCTGTAAAAGGATTTTTACCTGTTTTCACCCATTTTGTTTTTAATCCGTTACTTTTGATGGCCAAAAGACGAAAGCAGAATTTTTTTGGCCATCAAAAATAACGGATGAAAAACAGGTCTTTTAAATTTAACATTGAAGTCTTGTTTCCATGATGGGAGTGGTAGTTCCCCCAGCTGCAGGAGTCTGTGGGTGGCTGGGGAGACTATAATAGTGTTTGTACTACTACCCCCATCATGGAACAGAGTCTGTTTCAGGGGCTGAGGGATTGATCGCACCGAGTCTCACTTCTGAGACCCGATGCGATCAGAAGTTATAAAGCAGGGGAGCGGGCGGCATGAACCGCAACCCTGCGATGTATCCTGTGTTTTTACTTTCATTTTTAAATTCGCCACCGGGAGCCCTGAATGGCCGATACCGAGGAGCCTCTCAGGGCTCCCAGCTGTTTTTTTAAAAATGAACATTGTGAGTGGCAGCGGGGGCCATATGTATATTAAAAGCGCTGTGGAAGGCAAGATATATAGCGCTGTAGGGGGGGGGGGGGGCAGACATATAGCCTATATATCTAGCCCCCCAGTGCATTTATAATATGCCCCCCGCAGCGCATTAATAAACATATGATCCCCGCCATCGCATTAGTATATATATACCCCCCCGCACCGCATCTATAATGTGCCGCCCGCAGCCCATTTGTCATAATATGCCACCACAGCGCTATATGGGAAAAGCATTCTATCAGCAGTGCTTCGAGCCCGGTGATGCTGATAGAAATACTTTTCATTCATAGTGCTGCAGTGGTATATGTATATAGAAGCGCTGTGTGGGGGGGCAGGCATGCAGCCCCCCACAGCACTTTTAATATAGATATGGCCCCGCTGCCACTCACAATTAGTTGTTTGACTGGCTTTTTCAGTATGAAATACTTTTTTGTATCTGACAGTGCCTATTGAAACAAAATGATGGACTCTCCAGGATTTGATTTACCCTCTCCACCTGACCGTTGGACTGAGGATGGAAGGCAGAGGAAAAGTCCAGATTGATGTCAAGACGGGAACAGACAGCACGCCAGAACTTGGAAACGAATCCGAGACAATATAATTCGGAAGGCCATGAAGGCGAAAAATGTGTTGAAGAAAGTGCTTCGCCAGCTGTGAAGCAGATGGAAGACCCGGAAGCGTAATGAAATGAGCCATCTTGGAAAATCAATCAACCACCACCCAGATGACCGTATTATTACAGGAAGGTGGCAGATTGGTAATAAAGTCCATAGCTATGTGAGACCGGGGAGTTGGGCAAAGGCTGTAAGAGTCCTGCAGGTTTCTGCCAAGGAGTTTTATCACGGGCACAGGTAACACAGGAACGGACAAAATCGGTGACATCGTCTGAATAATTGCTGACCAGATGAGAAGAACCTTCCAATAAATGTCGCCACTCTTCCAAGGCACGCTCAATAGCAAGGAGTTCATGATCTCCAATAGAGTAGTTCCTCTCTGCAGACAAGAAATTGTCCCTTTCTACCATTTTACCCCCAAAAAGCATAATTTTTTTTTTTATAAATGTATTTGGTATTACCGCGTGCACTAATGTCCAAACTATCAAAATATAATGTTAATTATACCGTATGGTGAACGGCGTAAACATAAAAATAAAAAAAAGTCCAAAATTGCAGCTTTTTTTGTCACATTTTATTCCAAAATAATCAAAAGAGATTGAAAAGTAAAATATAAGCAAAAGTGGTACTAATAAAAACTACACATCATGGCACAAAAAAATTGCCCTTACACCGCCCTGTGTACAGAAAAATGAGAAAGTTATAGGTGGGCAAAATAGGGCAATTTGAAACATACTAATTTTGTTAAAATAGTTTGAATTTTTTTTTTAAAGCGGTACAATTATAGAAAAGCATATAACATAGGTATCATTTGAATCGTACTGACCTACAAAATAAGGAAAATATGTAATTTTTACTGTAAAGCGTACAGCGTGAAAACAAAACCTTCCAAAATTTAATAAATTGCGGTTTTCTTTTCAATTTCCCCACATAAATAATATTTTTATTGTTTGCTCCATACATTTTATGGTAAAATAAGTGATGTCATTACAAAGTAAAATTGGTCATGCAAAAAACAAGCCCTCATATGGGTCTGTGTATGGAAATATAAGAGTTATGATTTTTAGAAAGTAAGTAGGAAAAAAACGAAAATGCTAAAATAAAATTGGCCTGATCCTTAACCTCTTAAGGACCTAGGGCGTATCCATACACCCGTGGGAATTTCGGTCCCTGCCGTGCGCCGGGCAGGGACCGGCCCGTGTGCCTGCTGATATCGATCAGCATGCACCCCGTGCAAATGCCCAGGGGGGTCATCAGACCCCCCCATGTCGGCAATCGGCAATTCACACTTGCGATTTGCGCCGATTCCGGGTCATACGGGATCTATGGTGACCCGGTGACCTGGAATTTAAGGGGGATCACGGTTGTCTAAGACACCTACGATCCCCCTGAAGGGATAGGAGTAAGGTGGCAGGGGTGCCACCCCTCCTATCCCTGCTATTGGTCGTATAGACACGACCACCAATAGCAGATCGGGGGCAGGAGGTTAACTTTGGTTTTCCCCGTTCTGCCCACCCACAATAGGCGGGGCAGAACGGGGAACCGACAAAGGACCGGGGGCAGAAGATCCACTTACCCATCTGGAGGCTACGGGCGACGGTGATCGGAGGGCGGCGATGTCATGCGGCAGAAGAGGACGGCTCCCTGGATCCTACGGAAGCCGGTAAGTTGCTTAGCAACATCTGGAGGGCTACAGTCTGAGAACACTATACAGTGGTCTATAGACTGTAGCCCTCCAGATGTTTCAAAACTACAACTCCCAGCATGCCCAGACAGCTGTTTGGGCATGCTGGAATACGTAGTTTTGCAACAGCTGGAGGGATACAGTTTGAGACCACTAAACAGTGGTCTCTAAACTGTATCCCTCCAGATCTTGCAAAACTACAACTCATAGCATGCCCAAACAGCTGTTTGCTGTCTGGGCATGCTGGGATTTGTAGTTTTGCAACATCTGGAGGTCCATAGTTTGGAGATCACTGTGCAGTGGTCTATAAACTGTAGCCCTCTAGATGTTGCAAAACTGCAAATCCCAGCTTGCCCAAACAGCTGTCTCGGCATGCTGGGAGTTGTAATTGGGTACCTCCAGCTGTTGCATAACTACATCTCCCAGCATGCCCTTCGGTGATCAGTACATGCTGGGAGTTGTAGTTTTGAAACAGCTGGAGGCACACTGGTAGGAAAATGCTGAGTTAGGTAACAGAACCCAACTGAAGGTTTTCCAACCAGTGTGCCTTCAGCTGTTGCAAAAGTACAACTCCCAGCATGCATGGTCAGTGCATGCTGGGAGTTGCAGTTTTGAAACACCTGGAGGTTTGCCCCCCCCCCCCCCCATGTGAATGTACAGGGTACATTCACACAGGCAGGTTTACAGTAAGTTTCCTGCTTGAAGTTTGGGCTGCGCAAATTTTTCACCTCAGCGCAAACTCCTAGCGGGAAACTCACTGTAACACGCCAGTGCGAATGTACCCTAAAAACACTACACTACACTACACTACACTAACACATAATAAAGGGTAAAACACAACATATACACCACCTTACACTGTCCCTCCCCCCCCCCCCCCCAATGAAAATGAAAAACATATTGTACAGCAGTGTTTTAAAAACGGAGACTCCAGCTGTCCCAGGCATGCTGGGAGTTTAGCAACAGCTGGAGGCACCCTGTTTGGGAATCACTGGTGTAGAATACCGCTATGTCCACCCTTGTGCATTTTTGTTGACACATGCAGCATTTTTTGTGAAAACTCCAAAATATGGTGAAAAACTGTAAAATTTCGGGCATTTTTTTTTTTTCTGGTGTACACTGCGGTAAAAGTGATGTTATATTTATTCTGTGGGTCAGTACGATTATGGTGATACCCATTTTATATGGCTTTCTATGTTCTTTTCCTTTTCTGCCATTCATTTTCCAACAGCCGTAACTTTTTTATTTTTCGTCCGATGCCATTGAGTGAGGGCTTATTTTTTGTGGGATGATCTGTACTTTATATTGGTATCATTTTTGCTATATGTACAAGAGTACAAGAGTAAAAAAAAGAAAAAAAAACTAAGATATTAACCTGGCTCCTGTAGTTCACAATTTGTGCTCACTCATGTGCCAAGCATAGACCGGAACGACGCTTTGGCCTCTTGTGTCTGCCTGCACATTATGGGCGGCCACAGGAGTGATTGACAGTTTGAGGAGACAATGGCTCTGCGCTCTGACAACCAGCCAAGCACCGCATTTAAATAAAGGTGCATCTGTAAGACGCGCATATCGTTAAATATGTCCCGGACCCAGCATTGCAGAGTGACGATGTGCACATTGTACACATCGCCACTCAGTTAGGCGGCCGCGCGCCCCCCTCCAGCGAAAGGCGTTAGGCAGCAGCCGAGCTCACCTAATAGGAGAGCCGCCTCTGATTATTAGCAAAAGTTCATACCAAAAATAAAGTCAATAAAAGAATAGAGCAAATCCATGTATACATGTAAAAATAAGCAAAAGTATCAAAAGTAGAGTCTAACTCTTAGACTTGGCTTAGTAATAGACTCTGTCTATGACATGGCTTCTACTACTAGGCTTGAAAAGTAAAGTTAAAAAAAATTACACATTGCAAAAATATTTATTACAAAAAACACTTCTCCACAAGCCCTCGTTAACCATTTTATTGAAAAAAAAAATGATGGTCATCGACGTAGTCCAAGAATCCGTTTTAGTCCTCTGCGTACACAGATCTTAAACAAGAAGGAGAAAAAAAACACAAAAAATGTGTTACTATATTTAGGCATAGGCGGCCATAAACCCAAGGGTGGACTGACCGGCCGGTCCGTTGGGAGATGGTCCGAGGACACGGCCGGATAAAGGGCTCGCTGTCACCACTGCTACTGAGGATCCGGGATGAGATCCCAGGAAGACAGCGCTGCCTTTTGTTGTATGTGCGGTACATGCATATACAGCACAAGGTGTCCTCTCTGTATGAGCCGCGTCTGTAGCCTACACAGGGAGAGGACGGGACCTCCGTCCCCATGCAGTGCTCAGTGGAAGCGCCGATGACGTCACTCATCGGCACCTGCACTGTGGAGGATAGAAGATGTGGGCCCCTGCTGCTGAGGAGATCCCTGCGTGGGACATCAGGCAAGCATTCTAGGAGAAAAGGGGGGGGGGGCTCCGTTGACTATACCTACAGGTAAGGGGGAGTGTTTAACTCTGCTACCTATACCTACAGGGAGTGGGGGCAAACTCTGCTGCCTATACCTACGGGGAAGGGATGGTAACTCTGATGCCTATACCTACGGGGAAGGGGTTGGGGCTTAACTCTGATGCCTATACGTATGGGGAAAGGGGGGGGGAACTCTGCTGCCTATACCTAAAGGGAAAGGGGAAGCTCTGCTTCCCATTAAGGATGAGCAGCAGTGGCCATATTCGAATTTGCAATGTTTGTGAAATTCGCATATTCGCTATATTTGTTCACTTTTTTTTCCATGCGAAAATTGGCATGAAAAATTCACATAAATGTGAAAAAAAAAATATATATTTGTCATTACGAATATATAGCACTATATTCAAAATAATCCTGAAATTGCAAAGTGACGATATTCGCGATAAAAATTTGCATTATGAATATTCGTGCTCAACACTAGTAAAGAGCCGGTCTCGGAGGATGTCACTGACAAATTCTTGGAATACAGATGGAGCATTACAGAGACCAAAAAGCATCACAAGATTGTCCATCTCGGGTATTAAAAGCCGTTTTCCCTTCGTCTCCCGGATCCGAATAAGATTATCTGCTCCCCGCAAATCCAACTTGGAGAAGATCTTGACACTCCGAAGACGATCAAAAAGTTCAGTGATCAGAGGAAGGGGATAGCGATTTTTGATCGTGATCTTATTAAGACCCCTGTAGTCAATACAAGGACGTGGGGAACCATACTTCTTCCCTACAAAGAAGAAACAAGCTCTGGCAGGAGAGGAGGTTTTTTGGAAAAATCCCTTTTGAAGGTTCTCTTGGATATATTTTGCCATGACTTGAGTTTCAGGAACAGATAATGGATAGATTCTTCCTCGAGGAGGCATAGTTCGAGGCAGTCAATGGAGCAGTCGTAGGGAAGAGGCGGTGGAAGTGTCTCGGCCTGCTTTTCGCAGAATATGTCTGAATAGTCTTGATATGGAAGAGGCAGACCAGGCATAGGAGGAGGTGAAGAAACAGCTTTAGACTTGATTGGCACAAGACAGTGATTTGGGCAAAACTGTCCCCAGGGAGTGATTTCACAAGTCTTCCAGTCAAGTTACGGAGAATGACGTTGAAGCCAGGGAAGACCAAGAAGAAGCTCCGAAGTACAACGAGGAAGCACATAGAACTCAATTTTTTCCTTATACATAACACCCACTTGCATGATGAGAGGTTCTGTGCAGATTAGCACTGTAGAATTCAGGTTTTGTCCATTAACAGAGGAAATATACAAGGGCTTAGCAAGCCGAGTCACAGGCATTAATGAAGTCACCAGAACCAGAGTCCAAAAAGGCAGAAGCAATGAAAGACGTCTTGGCAGGAGTAAAAACTTGGACCGGAGAGGTCAAATGAGAAGTAGAATTCACACCCAGGGTCGTCTCTCTCACTTGTTCTAGATGCGAGGGTTCTCCCGGACGCTGAGGACGTATAGATAAGTCTTTGAGAAAGTGCTCCGGACTGGCATAATATAAGCACAAATTCTGATTGCGTCAACAGGATCTTTCCTGTTGCGTTAGGCGAGAGCGATCCACCTGCATAGCCTCTTCGGCAGGAGGCAAAGAAGACAGAAGAGGTGGATGTTGGAACACGGGTGTCAGATGAGGAAAATGCAGTGTTCGAGCAGGTTCTCTTTCCAAACTAATTTCTTCCTGCCTCTCGGCAAAACGCACATTAATACGAGTGCCTAAATTAATTAGTTCACTCAGGGTATCCTTAATTCTACCGGACAGTTCTTTTTTTTACACACAAGGCCTCGTCGTTCCAAGCCAGTTCAGAGGCAAGAGTGCGGAATTGAACCGAGTAGTCAGCAACGTAGGAATTCCCTTGGCAGAGGTTCAGAAGAGCCTTCTCGGCTGTGGAGGCTCGTTCAGGTTCTTCAAATACACTGCAGAATTCTGCTAGGAAGGACGGCAGGTTAGAGGAGACTCGATCATTACGATCCCAGAGAGGAGTAGCCCAGGTCAGGGCTTTTCCGGACAATAGACTGACCACAAACTCCATCTTAGCTCGTTCGGGAACTGATCTGCCATGAGCTCCAAATGCATAGAACACTGAGTCACAAAGCCTCTACACAACTTGGGATCACCTTCATACTTCGTGGGTAGAGATAAACGAAGCTTGGATCTGGATAGAGCTGCAGGAATAGGTGGAGAAACAGGAACAGGTTGTGGCTGCCGTTACTGTTGTTGCTGCTGTACGGCAAGAAGCTGCTGCATTATGGCAGACAATTGATTCAGTTGTTGCGCCTGACGGGCTAACTACTGCGACTGTTGAGCCATGATGGAAGAAAGGTCCGAAACTTCTGACAGTGGTATCTCAGCGTGATCCATGGCTGGATCTTACTGTAAGACTCATGGCAGTAGGCTGTAACACACACGGTAGTAGTGGATCCGCTGGACCTGTGTGGATGTTGACGTGAACCATGCCAGGGAGCGGAGCCTAAGGTAGCGCTGGTTTTCACCAGAGCTTGCCGCAAAGTGGGATGGTCTTGCTATGGCAAGCGGCACCCAGGTTGCTACCCCTGGCACGACTCGACCACACAGGTGGCTGAGGAGGTACGAGGCACAGGAGAGATATGGCAAATCGCGGTCAATATAGCAGAAGGACAGGGCTGGCGGCACAGGTGAGTGGACAGGAACGTGGCAGAAGGTCAAAGGCAGGCGGCATAGGAGCAAGGTCAGGGCACAGAACAGAGGGGTCTGGAAGACGGCAAGGCAAGATACAGAATAGCTTTCTCTAAGGCACTAGGGCAAACAAAGTTCCGGCAGGGGTTTGTGGGAGGGGCAGGTGCAGGTAATAATTATGGGCGCACTCTTAAATCTAAGAGTTCCGGCATATGAGTGACGGGCTGAGATCCGCATGCTGGGGCGTTGTGTCTGGCCGGAGCGCAGGGTGTAACAGCTACATCTTCTATGCAGAGACTGACGCCCGGACATCATTTGCTCCTCACTTTGTCAGCAGATCCCTATCCTCTTCATGAAGACAATAATCATTATAACCCTGCCAGACACCATGCCCCATGAATATAACCTGTCCCAACAGAACCCCTGAAAATAATACTGTCACTCACTGTTTCTTTTCAGTTTGGTTGAATCCTACAACTATATATGGGGGCAGTATTGGGGGCCTTAAACTATGTATGGGGAAGTGTAGGGGGCTACAACTATATATGGGGCCATATTGGGGCCTACAACTATATATGGGGGCAGTAAAGGGCCTTCAATTATATATGAGGGGGGGGGGCTACAACTATATATAGGTTAGGATGAGGTCCTACAACTATACAGTATATAAGGGCAGTATAGGGACCTACAACTATATATGGGGGCCTACAACTATATATGGGGGCAGTATAGGGACTTACAACTATATATGGGGGCCTACAACTATATATGGGGGCAGTAAAGGGCCTTCAATTATATATGAGGGGGGGGGCTACAACTATATATAGGTTAGGATGAGGTCCTACAACTATACAGTATATAAGGGCAGTATAGGGACCTACAACTATATATGGGGGCCTACAACTATATATGGGGGCAGTATAGGGACTTACAACTATATATGGGGGCAGTATAGGGACTTACAACTATATATGGGGGCAGTATAGGGGCCTTCAACTATATATGGGGACCTACAACTATATATGGGGGCAGTATAGGGACCTACAACTATATATGGGTGCAGTATATGGGGCCTTCAACTATATATGGGGACCTACAACTATATATGGGGGCAGTATAGGGACTTACAACTATATATGGGGGCAGTATAGGGACCTACAACTATATATGGGGGCAGTATAGGGGCCTGCAACTATATATGGGGACAGTATAGGGGCTTACCACTATATATGGGGGCAGTATAGGGACCTACAACTATATATGGGGGCAGTATAGGGGCCTGCAACTATATATGGGGACAGTATAGGGGCTTACCACTATATATGGGGGCAGTATAGGGGTCTACAATTCTATATGGGGGCAGTAAAGGGCCTTCAACTATATATGGGGGCCTAAAACTACATATAGGACAGTATGGGGGCCTACAACTATACATGGGGGCAGTACAGGGGCCTACAACAAAATATGGGGCAGTATTGGGCTATATATGGGGTAGCATTTGGCTGTCTGGGCATGCTGAGAAGTGTAATTTTACAACAGCTGGAGGCACCCTGGTTGGGAAACACTGACCTTACTGCTAGAAAAGAATTATCCTGCTACAAAAGAATAACATAATAGAGCATACACAAGAAAATCATCTTCCAACTGTTGAAGGGACTAAAAGTATTGAAAAACAAAGACAGAAACCTATCAACTGCTGCAGAACATCTTTGAAAGAAAAGAAGGTTTGTGTTAAAGGAGCAGAATACAGCATTATCGCCTCTCACGTGGATAATAGGATTAGAAATCAAAGCTCAGCATTAACAGCAGCTGCTGCAGAACATCTTTGAAAGTGGGATTGTCAATTACTTGATTTCTGGAATGAAATGATATTGCAGAAGAATAGCACGAAGGTAAAGTATACAGGGAAAACATCTTCCAACTCCATGCTGGGAGTTGTAGTTGTGCAATAGCAGGGAGCACTGCTCTAATGCATGAGGTTATCTCTGTGTATAAATAGACATGTTATTCCGAGTACAGCGCTCCCGTACCTGCTCTCCATATGCTGCACAATCCATACACTTCCTATCGCTGGAACCTGTGCCGCAGTATTTCTAGGAATCGCCAACAGCGCAGGAACAGTACAGTCACTGATCACATGACTCATAATTCATCTTATTTTACTCTTTATCTACGTTGCACAGATATCTTTTGCATCAGTTTCCTTCTATCTGTTGTTCATATGGGCCATAAAATTCAGTCATCGTAATATAACAAACAGCAGATTACGGGACAGGCACAAACATGAAAGGGGTACTCCCGTGGAAAAATTTTATTTTTTTATTTTTTTTAAATCAACTGGTGCCAGAAAGTTAAACAGATTTGTAAATTACTTCTATTAAAAAATCTTAATCCTTCCACTACTTATTAGCTGCTGAATACTACAGAGGAAATTATTTTCTTTTTGGAACACAGAGCTCTCTGCTGACATCATGACCACAGTGCTCTCTGCTGACATCTCTGTCCATTTTAGGAAGTGTCCAGAGCAGCATATGTTTGCTATGGGGATTTTCTCCTACTCCAGACAGTTCTTAAAATGGACAGAGGTGTCAGCAGAGAGCACTGTGGTCATGATGTCAGCAGAGAGCTCTGTGTTCCAAAAAGAAAATAATTTCCTCTGTAGTATTCAGCAGGTAATAAGTACTGTAAGGATTAAGATTTTTTAATAGAAGTAATTTACAAATCTGTTTAACTTTATGGCACCAGTTGATTTAAAAAAAAAAAAAAAAAACGGCTGACACGCCCCCTTCCATAGACATGAATGGAGGGGGGGGGTGACATGATTTCGCAAGGGGGCGTGACCGTTACATCACGATCACGCCCCTCCCGCCTCCAAATGTTTTGAACAAAATGTTCAGAATGCTTCAAGGCCCAGAGCAACAATAAAATTATTCTTATTCACTGACAGCAAAAAGAGATATTGAAAATATTGAAGATTTTGGAACACAAGAAAGGGAAATGTTTTCAACTGCGCGTGTGGTGGGTTTTTATTTTGCTCATTGACTTGCACCGAAATCATCTAATCTTTCCCTGTTTTATTGTTTTCTGCGCTGGCTTAAAGGGGTATTCCAGGCCAAAACTTTTTTTTATATATCAACTGGCTCCGGAAAGTTAAACAGATTTGTAATTTACTTCTATTAAAAAATCTTAATCCTTCCAATAGTTATTAGCTTCTGAAGTTGAGTTGTTGTTTTCTGTCTAACTGCTTTTTGATGACTCACATCCCGGAAGCTGTGCAGTTCCTATGGGGATATTCTCCCATCATGCACAGCTCCCGAGATGTGACATCATCATTGAGCAGTTAGACAGAAAACTTCAGAAGCTAATAACTATTGGAAGGATTAAGATTTTTTAATAGAAGTAATTTACAAATCTGTTTAACTTTCCGGACCCAGTTGATATATATATATAAAAAAAAGGTTTTGCCTGGAATACCCCTTTAAGCGTGGACACTAGGTTTCATGAAGTGCTTATCTCATCCAGGAAAAGCTGGTTGAGATATGGAAAATCCAGAAATAGTTAAATGCCTGGCGAGACATAGCTTGCTACTGAATTTGGTCCTGTTGTAAGGCCTGGATTTTATTTTTTAGGATGAATGTTAGGTTTGTTAGCGTTTCAGCCATTTTCTGGGCAGCTTAAGGTTTTCAGACTAGCCCAGATCAGCACAGGTGCTGAAGATAGCTCATCACTGGGCATTTAATCTAGGTGAGAGTCAGTCTACAAGTGAGACGGAAGGGAACCTCTAATGAGAGTTTGAATCAAAAGTAAACATTGTAACCTCTGTAAGTAACCCGTTTGTTAAAGGGGTTATCCAGGAAAAAACTTTTTTTTATATTTCAACTGGCTCCAGAAAGTTAAACAGATTTGTAAATTACTTCTATAAAAAAAATCTTAATCCTTTCAGTACTTATGAGCTGCTAAAGTTGAGTTGTTCTTTTCTGTCTAAGTGCTCTCTGATGACACCTGTCTCGGGAACCGCCCAGTTTAGAAGCAAATCCCCATAGCAAACCTCTTCTACTCTGTGCAGTTCCCGAGACAAGCAGAGATGTCAGCAGAGAGCACTGTTGCCAGACAGAAAAGAACAACTCAACTTCAGCAGCTGATAATTATTGAAATGATTAACATTTTTTTTAATAGAAGTAATTTACAAATCTGTTTAACTTTCTGGAGCCAGTTGATAAAAAAAATAAATAAAAAAAAATGAATGTTTTTTCCTGGAATACCCCTTTAATTATTGTGTTGGGTGGCCGGTAGTAAGCCATCTGCATACAGAGAGAAGAAATCTATAAAGTTAGTGCTGGACAAGCAGGATTTATTTTGTGCATTTGTTTTGTTAAAGGGGTACTCCGGTGAAAAACATTTTATTTTTTAAATCAACTGGTGCCAGAAGGTTAATCAGATTTGTAAATTACTTCTATTAAAAAATCTTTACCCTTCCAGTACTTTTTAGCGGCTGTATGCAACAGAGGAAATTATTTTCTTTTTGAATTTCTTTTTTGTCTTGTCCACAGTGCTCCCTGCTGACACCTCTGTCTGTGTCAGGAACTGTCCAGAGCAGCATAGGTTTGCAATGGGGATTTTCTCCTGCTCTGGACAGTTCCTGATATGGGCATCAGGTGTCAGCAGAGAGCACTGTGGACAAGACAAAAAAGAAATAAATAAAAAAAAAATGAATTTCCTCTGTGGCATACACCTGCTAAAAAGTACTGGAAGGGTAAAGATTTTTTAATAGAAGTCATTTACAAATCTGTTTAACTTTCTGTCACCAGTTGATTAAAAAAAAAAAAAAAACCTTTAATGAAAAATAAGACAGGATAAGCTGTGTAAACGTCACTTCATGTGCCTGACTGACTGCTATCTTGATGCTATTTGACTGGTTCTACAGAGCTAATCTCTCACAGGGGATATAACTTTACATAATATTTCTAGATCTAGAAGCCAAACTATCTGGAAAGCCCGATGGCAAACTCTGTGACTACCATACATGGTTCTTGTATGCCGGAGAATAGACATGACTAGGAGGAAATGTAGCCCAGGGATTAGATATAAAGATATTAGACAAAGAAGAGCATTTATATGTAAATTGATCCCGGCTATAGATCCATGTGGGTGTTAAACTCCAGGCCACCTCTCCATTGTTGTGTATAGAGGTCAGTAAGAAAGATAAACTGATACATAATAATAATCCGGGATAACATTTCTGGTTGTTATTAAAGTGATAACAATCTAGCAATGATAATGGTCATCTGCGTAAAGTACATTAAGCCATAACTAATGTTTACATTACTGCAGATGGGATTGTAACGTAATAAGGTTTGGATTTCACTTATCCTGCAGGGAGCGGGCAGAGAATTCAATGACTATTCATAGAAAGGGGCCAGATGAAGCCGCAGTCAGCAGCGAAACGGTCGTCATCTTGTCCTCCCACCTTCACTCCCGGAGTCTGTATATACCCATGCATTAAAGGGGTACATTTTCTTTTAAATCAACTGGTGCCAGAGAATTAAACAGATTTGTAAATCACTTTGATAAAAAAAAAATCTTAATTCTTCCAGTACTTATCAGCTGCTGTATGCTCCAGAGGAGGTTCTTTTCTTTTTGAAGTTCTTTCCAGTCTGACCACAGTGCTCTCTGCTGAGAACCTCTGTCCATGTCAGGAACTGTCCAGAGCAGGAGAGGTTTGCTATGGGAATTTGCTCCTACTCTGGACAGTTCCTGACATGGACAGAGGTGTCAGCAGAGAGCACTGTCGTCAGGCAGAAAGGAAATTCAAAAAGAAAAGAACTTCCTCTGTAGTATAGTATAGTAGGATTAAGATTTTTTTAAATAGAAATAATTTACAAATCTGTTTAACTGTCTGGCAACAGTTGATTTAAAAAAAAAAAAAAAGTTTTCCAGCGGAGTACCCTTTTAATAAAGAAAAGCAAGAGCTGCCGTGGTATTTCTCTTTTATGCGCAAAACTATTCATAGAAGACTTAAAAATAATATCCAGAGAGTAAGAACGGGACTGCACTCGCCACTGATGAAAAACCAACATCTTCTATATTCCGGAATAGTAAAATTACATACAGCAGGATAATAGCAGGTTCGTTCATTCGAATCGAGCGACAATTGTTTTGCGCAGTTGCGCTTAAGCGCAACTGCGCAAAACAATTATCGCTCAATTCCAGTGAATGCACCTGCTATTATCCTGCTGTATGTAATTTTACTATTCCGGAATATAGAAGATGTTGGTTTTTCATCAGCAAGTGCAGTCCCGTTCTTACTCTCTGGATATTATTTTGCTTGGGGACTTAAAGGGGTACTCCACTGCTCATCATTTGGAACAAACAGCCGTCACGCCCCCTCCCATAGACTTGCATTGAGGGGGCAGGGTGTAACATCATGAGCTCCCAGCGCCGGCTCCAGTGCTCGGAACAGTTTGTACACCTTTAAAGGGGTTCTCCGGTGCTTACACATCTTATCCCCTATCCAAAGGATAGGGGATAAGATGCCTGATCGCGGGAGTCCCGCAGCTGGGGACACTCGCGATCATGCACGCGGCACCCCATTTGTAATCAGTCCCCGGAGCGTGTTCGCTCCGGGTCTGATTACGCTGGACCGCAGAGCCGGCGGCGTGTGACGTCACGCCCCCGTGTGACGTCACGCTCCGCCCCTCAATGCAATCCTACGGGAGGGGGCGTGATAGCTATCACGCCCCCTCCTGTAGGCTTGCATTGAGGGGCGGAGCGTGACGTCACACGGGGGTGGGGGCGTGACGTCACACGCCGCCGGCTCTGCGGTTGACCGTAATCAGACCCGGAGCGAATACGCTCCGGGGACTGATTACAAACGGGGTGCCGCGTGCATGATCGCGGGTGTCCCCAGCTGCGGGACTCCCGCGATCAGGCATCTTATCCCCTATCCTTTGGATAGGGGAAAAGATGTGTAAGCACCGGAGAACCCCTTTAAGGGATTTTATGCACCACCATCTACACCCTCCCGGAGGTGATCGCACCTACACAGCTGACGACTAGCCCATCAGACGAGGTCCGGCTTATATGGATGAGCAGTGACAATACTACTCTACACGCTCTAGAGTGGCAACTCATCTCCAATACAAGAAAATCAGCTCTGTTCCCAACCTGGGGTACACACACCCCCTGGGGTACTTAGCAGTTTTCCTGAGGGTACACAGAATAAAAACGATAATGGCAGTTGCAGCTACTGGCTACTGCTTTTAAACTGTCCATGGCCACTTTAAGAGAAGTGAGCAGTGGCTGCTGGTACAATGTCGCTGCCCCAAGGAGTGTAGGAGAAGCAAGAGGACCAGGCACACAGTTATAGTTATAAGAAAATCTCTTCATATGCTTCATGTACTTTAGTGTTGCTAATGGTGAAGGATACAAGTCCAAAGAGATACAAACTCTACTAAGAACGACCTAAACTGATTGGCTACTGTGGTGCAGATATTTGAGAAGATTTGGATATGCAGGTATTACAATTTCCTATGGCGAGCATGAGGTACAGGTGATCGTGATGTGTAACCAAAGAGGCGCTAACTCTGGTTTAAAGCCCACAAAGAGTTAAATGTTTGCAAAAGAATACTTGCTTGCTATTCCCTCTTCTGGCTAGAGGATTCTCACTCTCGAAGCAGGGACAGGATACCTAAATGGGCACTCTCATTGAAACTAATTTTTGCTATTGCACTCCTTATGGTAAATAAAAAAAAATTCTAATGTACTTTGTTTAAAAAAAAATTGTTTTCTATGTTTTATTTGTGTTTAAAAAAGCTGCCACTTGGTGTCTCCCTACTTGTCCAGCGCACATTTTCCCCCCATCTTTTGCACAGACTTTGGACTCCTGCTGGCCTGGCAGAAGTCCAAAATCAGGAAATGCTGAGAGAGGTGTGTGCAGCCTTATCCAATCATAGCTCATCTCACACTGAACTGCTCTGGGCTGTGTGTAGCAGAGTGAGGGAGGAATTTCTCCCCTGTATGGCTTCAAATGATCACACCTGCTGGGGAACGCCCCTTCCCAGTCTGTGAATCTGACTGAGACTGAGCAGAAAATACAGAGCAATATCAAGGTAGAAAACTAAAAAATAATTAAAATAAAGGCAGGGGGTGGTTTATCATGATGGGGCAGAGAACTGGGAGGATTATTAAATATAACAAGATCATGAGAGGTACTCTTTAAGATGAGTTTGCGCTCTCAGCCTGGAGATAGTTCTGGATAAACCTCCTGAAATGCCACATGGTGCCATATACATATGAGACTTAGGGACAACTCTGTGAATGTCCTTGAGTGGCCCAGACAGAGCCCGAACCCAATGGGACATCTCTGGAGAGACCTGAAAATGGCTTCTACCGACGATCCCCATCCAACCTGACAGAGGGGAGAGGATCTGCAGAGAAGAATGGAGGAAAATTGCCAAATCCAGGAGTGTAAACCTTGTGGCCTCATGCCCAAAAAGACTGGAGGCCGGAATCAGTGCCAAAGGGGCTTCAACTGAGTCCTGAGTAAAGGGTATGAATACTTATGTCACTGCATAATTTTAGTTTTTCTTTTCAATAAATTAGCAAAGATTTCTACTATTCTGTTCTCATCTGTCATTATGGGATATGGAGGGCAGAATGATGGGAAAATAATATGACAAAATGTGATAAAGTGACAGGGTCTGAATACTTTCGGAATGCATTGTATGTGCTGTAATAGTTCCTCCTGTAATTCTTTCATACTTCTCCTTTAAATCAATTGCGCCCCTGAACTTTACATTTATTTCAGCTACTTATTTCCTTCCATGAGACGAGTGGCCGGCTGTCTGCCCCTGGTAATCTATGGCTGCGGAGTCATTGTAACATTGTAACCGCAATTAAAATACAAGCGGTGTAACTCCATAATAATGCCGCGTCCCCCGTTCTCTGCATTAATGTGACATCTGAATAAAGGACAATACTTGTGATGATGGTTTAATAACACTGCGGCTGCTCCATTAAATCTGGGAAATGTCGCCCTTCATACTTTACGGGGAGCGAATTCTCTTTAATTGCATCGTCATTTCCATCTCTTGGTTTCATTATTTATTATCCTCGCTGACGAAAAAGTAAAGGAAGATAAACTTTGCTTTATGCTGCTCATAACTTGCTGGCGAGGGGGGCACTGAGGTCTATTGGGTTGTATGGAGCCCCAGGACAGGGGCCAATGCAGCTTGAAGCTCCTGGGCCCCTTATGTAAAACTCCGACCAGAAGGACCCCCGCACACTCAAGTACTATTTATAGCAAAGTTGCCCTCTTATGTGGCACATGGGCTCCTCGAACACCAAGGCCCTTGATGTATATTTACACTTAAAGGGGTACTCCATTGCCCCAGCGTTTGGAAAATTTTGTTCCGAACACTGGGTGCGGGCTGTGGGGGTCGTGACGTCACGGCCATGCCGCATTGTGATGTCACACCACGACCCTCAATGCAAGTCTATGGGAGGGGTGTGGCAGTTGCCACGCCCCTCCCATAGACTTGCATTGAGGGTGCGTCGTGTGACGTCACAACCCCCGCACTCAGCGTTCAGAACGCTAACGCAGTGGAGTACCCCTTTAATCTCTCAACATTCTATAGGCCACCAGGAAGCTGCAGACATAGACTGGTACGGGGCGCTGGAATCTATCATCTGTTTTTATAGTCATTCAGAACCTGGTCCAATGCTACGTGAAGCTCCTGAGCACCAATGCAAAATCTCCACCAAGACCACCTTCCCCAAGTATCATATACCTTAAAGGGGTTCTCCGCCCCTAGACATCTTATCCCCTATCCAAAGGATAGGGGATAAGATGTCAGATTGAAGGGGTCCCTCTGCTGGGGACCCCCGGGATCTCGGCTGCAGCACCCACCTCAACGGCTTCCGGCAACGCTAGAGGCATCGGTTCCCGACCACGTGAGCAAAAGAGCATGACGTCACGACTCCGCCCCCGTGTGACATCACGCCCCGCCCCTCAATGTAAGTCTATGGGAGGGAGCGTGACGGCCCCGTGATCGACAGTAATCAGACCCGGAGCGAACGCGCTCCGGGACTGATTTTAACGGGGTGCAGCGGCGGGACCCCCGCGATCAGGCATCTTATCCCCTATCCTTTGGATAGGGGATGAGATGTCTAAGCGCCAGAGTACCTCTTTAAATGGACTGCTTAAAGGAGTATTCCAGGAATTTCTTTTATTTGACTATGCTACAGGGACTGTAAAGTTAGTGTAGTTCATAATATAGTGTCTGTACCTGTGTGTGATCGTTTTCTCACAATTCTTCTGTGATTTTCACCCCAATATTTATTTTTAACAGCATACAAAATGACTGTTGTCTCAGATTTTTCCCAGGTTGCAATGCGGCCGAGACCTGACATCACTAGTCTGCTGCTTGAATGGGTGGAGCCTGTCTGCTTGAATGGGTGGAGCGATTGCTTGGTGGGAGAGAGAGGGCAACAGCTGTAGGCACCCTGATTGAAAACCACAGGTCTTTTGAATGGATGCAGCTCATTTATGTTTCAATGGGTGGGGTGGCTGATGTGTGGGAGGGAGGAAAATGGAATTATGGGATTTGTAGTAAAAAAAAAAAGAAAAACTCAAACAGGAAATACCAGTTCACAAAAAGCTATCCACAGTGTTATGGTAATCTCACAACATAGCCATTTAGCCCCAAGACAAGCGCAGATCCTTCCTAAGCATGTCCATTACTGTCTGCCAGGTATGTACTAATATCACCTTAATGTGGAGAACCCCTTTAAGTTCCAGGGCTCATGGGGTAATTTTGACCCCTGTATCCCCTATAGTTACAGATAAGCTGCAAACCCGTTCATTGGTAAGGGGACACTGTGGTATGTACAATAGTATGGACGTCTATGTCATGGACCATGCAACTTGAAGCTCTTGAGCACATGCAAAATCTCTACCAAAACCCCCCTCCCCAAGTATCATGGACCATTCATGTCAATGTTCTTAAATAGACCAGGGATAGGTGGAGGATCCTAAGAGCACGTTAGTCATTGGTGGCCTAGCCAGAGAAGAGAGAAGACCAGTCCTGCAGCTCTCTCCCCTTCAGAGGGATTCTGCCTACATCCAGGGTCGGTTCTTCCTATAAGCAAAATAGGAGGCCACCTAGAGCGCCCTCTTGATGGGGGCGCCGCATCTGCCCACTGCAAGAAAGTTAGTAGCCAGCGTCCGAAACACCCGCACACCAAAAGCAACCACCAAGCCAGCACCACCATCGCACCCCGAACCCAATCATCCAGGGTACCATAATAATCTGCCTTCGTCTGCCAGCTGGAGAAGCGTAGTGCCAGTGCCACCTCCGAGGCAGACAGGCAGGTCACTGCACGGGCCTCCATGCATACATTGTTACATGGTGTCACCCCAGTAGTAAGGTGGCGCGTGTCAAAGGGCGGAGCCAATAGACGGGGTCAAATTAGCTTCCGCCTAGGGTAGTAAAAATCCTTTCCCAAGCCCTGCCTACATCTTCAACATTCTAACACTGATCCAGCACATCTTTATCCTGCCTAGCGTGTCCCACTACAGAGGAACTACAGAAGGTAGCATTCAGGAGAAGCGCATATTCATAAGGGCCTGATTGCAAAGAATAACAAGTTGTGTTATTCCTATGGACCCGGCCTAAACAGCGACAGACTCAAGTCTGGGGATATTCATTCTGGATGTGCTGAAATAAAGTTATGTCTTGGATAACCTGAGGAATTGTAAGTACTGTTCACTATGGACCACCCCTGTGAAGACCCCTGATAATTTGTTCTGATATATAGAATATAAAGCTAGTACAGAGTCCCAGTCACAAGTCAAGTCTAAACCCTTGTAGCTTCTAGGCCCCAATGCAAAATCTGCAACAGGGCCCCATATGCCAATTATAATGCTGATCTCTTATGGGGCAGTTGTGCTTTAGGGCCCCCTTAGGCACCTGGGCTCCAATGCTACTGCTACCTCTATAGCTACACCCCTGGGAGCATGTATCACCCAGGGTAGATCTGGGCTCTGAGTGTAGCATATACAACCTGGAGAAACAAGTCTAGATCTCAGTAGAACTACAAGTCACAGGACAACCAAATCTCAAATCTGCAAATGGCTTCTGGACTGTGACCAGTGACAATTTACCAATTGCTCCTAAATTACAAAGTGTATCTCAAGAATTGTATCTAAAACCTGCAGTATTCCGAAGTGTTATTTCTCTGCACTGGATCTGCGCCAAACGTACAGTACAAGTAGTTCTCCATATTCCCTGGCTTTAGAGGTGTTACTTTCCGATGCCTTCAGTAAGGACGGCAGCTTATTCCTAATAGTGTTGTTTTTGGGGGGATTCTACATCAAAATACAGGGTAGCACCACTCCTGCCACGTTATACTACAACCCTCATCATTCACTATCATCTACATACACAACCCTACTTCTGGCGTCACGAACTCGAAATTTCTGAGCATAAAAATTCACCTGAGCATAAAAGACAGCTATCCATCCCGCCACACCACACATCTGAAATGGATCCACAGTCTGGTACCCAAATTATTGGGTGTTAACATAACTGACTTAAAGGGGTACTTTAAAATATTTTTTTTTTTAAATCAACTGGTGCCAGAAAGTAAAACAGAATTGTAAATTACTTCTATTCTAAAATATTTGTCCTTCCAGTACTTATTAGCAGCTCTATGCTACAGAGGGAATTCTTCTATTTTTGAATTTCTTTTTTTCTTGTCCACAGTGCTCTCTGCCGACACCTGATGCCCGTATCAGGAACTGTCCAGAGCAGGAGGAGAAAATCCCCATAGCAAACCTATGCTGCTCTGGACATTTCCTGACACGGACAGAGGTGTCAGCAGAGAGCAATGTGGACAAGACAAAAAATGTATTAAAAAAGAAAAGAATTTCCTCTATAGCATACAGCTGCTAATAAATACTGGAAGGATTAAGATGTTTAAATAAAAGTAATTTCCAAATCTGTTTAACTTTCTGGCACCAGTTCATTAAACAAAATTTAGTTTACCACCGGAGTACCCCTTTAAGTGGGAACTCCGCTGCTAGACATCTTATTCCCTAACCAAAGTATAGGGGATAAGATGTCTGATCGTGGGGGGGGGAGTCCTGCTGCTGGGACCCCCGCGATCTGCTGCAGCACCCGACGTTCTAAACAAATGCCGGGTTCCGGCAGCAGTGGTCGTAACGTCACAGCCAGGCCCCTCGTGACGTCACGCCATGTCCCCTTCATTCATGTCTATGGGAGGGGGCATGTCGTCCGACACGCCCCCTCCCATAGACATGAATGGAGGGGGCGTGGTGTGACGTCATGAGGGGGTGTGGCCGTGACATCACGATCACAGCCTCCTTCTAAATGCTCAGAACACTGGCGCACCGGAGTACCCCTTTAAATGATTCATAGGCAGGCAAGAAGCATATTCCAATTCAGTATGTAACCTTGGGGGTTGAATACTTATGCAATACTTTTCTTTCTACCTTTCATAATTTTTCAGGAATCAGCTGTCATTTGCAATCCAGAAAAAAATTGTTACTTATATATATATATATATATATATATATATATATATATATATATATATATATATATATATTTTAAACCCACAGTGGGTTGCAAAAATATTCAACCCCCTTCAATTAAAAAAAAATATATAAAAATAAGTAACAAATTTGTCTTGATTGCAAATGACAGCTAATTCCTGAAAAATTATGAAAGGTAGAAAGAAAAGTATTGCATAAGTATTCAACCCCCAAGGTTACATACATATAACAAGGGCGCATACAACTCATTGACACCCTTCCAGGTAAACAGTTGTCGTAATTCCCGGGATAGACGCCTCGTCTGGAGACTTCTGAGCAGGAACATAGAGTTACGGTGCTCGTAGTCACCGCTTCGCTTCCTGACACTTTCACGCCTCGAATTCCTAAGTGAGAAAACATTTATACATTGGGGAGGGGGGGTACAGAATAACAGTTTTGTGTCTTAAGGCAAAAAATGTGACTTGTTTTGGGACCGGGGGGATGGTTTTCAATGAAGCATTTATATTAATAACCAGTTCAAACAGTCCGGCGTTGCGTCACTGCCCCCACCTTCAATAACATCAGGCTTCAGTATAATTACCTGACTATTATGGCTCTTGGGCTTCTGGGTGATTAACAGACGAAGATTGATATGTTGTTGTTTTTTTCTTTACTGTATGAATTAAAGGGGTACTCTGGGGGAAAGAAACATTTTTAAATCAACTGGTGCCAGAAATTTAAACAGATTTGTAAATGACTTCTCTATAAAAATCTTAATCCTTCCAGTACTTTTTAGCTGCTGTATGCTCCAGCGGAAGTTGTGTAGTTCTTTCCAGTCTGACCACAGTGCTCTCTGCTGCCACCTCTGTCTGTTTCAGTAACTATCCAGAGCAGGAGAAAATCCCCATAGCAAACCTCTCCTGCTCTGGACAGTTCGTGAAACGGACAGAGGTGTCAGCAGAGAGCACTGCGGACAAGACAAAAAAGAACTACACAACTTCCTCTGGAGCATACTGCAGCTGATAAGTACTGGAAGGATTAAGATTTTTATATAGACGTAATTTACAAATCTGTTTAACTCTTTTGGCACCAGTGGATTTGAATTTTTTTTTTCCTTCCAGAGTACCCCTTTAATTTAAAAATAAAAATATAATAATATAAAAATTAAGGAAACAAGTGGTGTAGATGCCACAACCCTGAAAGCCAGTATTTCCAAACAAGGGTGCCTCCAGCTGTTGCTAAACTTGAACTCTCATCATGAAAGTGGGACTAGTATAGATATGTGTGACTACCATGTCTGCGGGTTATGATGAGGGTAGTAGTCCCTGATGTATATGTCATGCAGCTAAGTGGTATTAACCTAGTGTTCCTGTGAGACCCCCACACATTTTTAAATGTCAGATGGGAAAATTCCTAGTACATGGAAGAGGACCTAAAGCTGTGCCTATTTGTAATATGCTTAATGAACCAAATAGGTTTAGAAATAATAAATAATGAACAATATATTAGTAGCCACTAGGGGTCCTCGTACATAGTAGACACTGACATGTCCCTGTATCACAGCAATCTGTGTCTCAGCTTTATGTCGAGCCAGGACATGGTTCATGAAATTCACATGCAGGGATGTGCACAGAAGCTCCACTAGAGAAGAATGCCGGGAACTCCAAGCCAGGAGGATTCCTAGGAGCTGAATTTACTGCCGGTAAGGATGCCTTCACACCAAAATTTCAGCCTACAGACAGGAGCTGAAATCCATTTTAGACCCGTCTCCGGTTTTCTGACCAGACCTAAAACCGTAGTATACTACGGTTTTAGGTCCGGTCACAAAACCGGATACCGGGCAGAAAGGAGCCGACCGGAGTCAC
This sequence comes from Hyla sarda, assembly GCF_029499605.1. Classification (NCBI taxonomy): domain Eukaryota; kingdom Metazoa; phylum Chordata; class Amphibia; order Anura; family Hylidae; genus Hyla; species Hyla sarda. The sequence goes on from NC_079195.1 coordinate 220,066,010, forward strand.
CGTTTGACTCCGGTCGGCTCATTAAAGTGAATGGATTTCAACTCCGGTCCGGCTTTGGTATGGGAGCGCCCAGTATTCCCCTCCCCAGTAGTGTTGAGCGGCATAGGCCATATTCGAATTCGCGAATATTCGCGAATATATGGACGAATATTCGTCATATATTCGCGAATATTCGCATATTCGTTATATTCTCGTTTTATTTTCGCATATATACGAAAATTCGCGTATGCGAAAATTAACACATGTGAAAATTAGCATATACAAAATTAACATACGCGAAAATGCGTATATGCGAAAATTAGCATATGCAAATGTTCGCATATGCGAATTTTCGCGCGCCAGTCTCTTACAGTAGTATTAGAGCCTTCTTTACACCACAAAAGCTGGAAGCAGAGAGGGATGATCACTGTGATGTGTATTGTGAAAAAAAAAAACAAAAAAAACCCGAATATTCGTAATTACGAATATATAGCGCTATATTCGCGAAATTCGTGAATTCGCGAATATGCAATATTCGCGAATAATATTCGAATTGCGAATATTCGCGAGCAACACTACTCCCCAGCTGGATCCGGCAGCCGAAGGCTGAAATCCTGGAATGAAAGCACCTTAAGGCTAGGTTCACACTACGGAATTTCTGCCTGAATTTCTGCTTTGAAATTGCAGGCAGACATTCTGCATCCTAAAATGTATTATTCTAGTGAAAGGATTTTCCGTTCACCAATTCACACTTTGGAATTTTTGAAGCAGAATTTGTGAATGGAAAATTCACTTTCAAATTTACGACGTTGCTCATTAGTGTTGAGCGGCATAGGCCATATTCGAATTCGCGAATATTCGCGAATATATGGACGAATATTCGTCATATATTCGCGAATATTCGCATATTCGTTATATTCTCGTTTTATTTTCGCATATATACGAAAATTCGCGTATGCGAAAATTAACATAAGTGAATATTGCATATACAAAATTAACGCGCGCGTAAATTCGCATATGCGAAAAGTAGCATATGCTAATTTTCGCATACGCGAATTTACGCGCGCCAGTCTCACACAGTAGTATTACAGCCTTCTTTACACCACACAAGCTGGAAGCAGAGAGGGATGATCACTGTGATGTGTACTGTGAAGAAAAAAAAAACAAAAAAAAAACGAATATTCGTAATTACGAATATATAGCGCTATATTCGCGAAATTCGCGAATTCGCGAATATGCGATATTCGCGAATAATATTCGAATTGCGAATATTCGCGAGCAACACTATTGCTCATTGATCAGGCAGAAATACTCGCAGAACACATTACGGTCTAGTGGGGACTGAAATGTCCACGCAGTCCTAGCGCCGACTGATTCGGTCTGCGGTGGCCGCACTCGGACTCTCTAGCTGGAAATTTTTCGTCTGGAGGTTCCATAGTCTGAACCTAGCCTAAGACTATGTTCACACATGGCAGAATTTCTGTACAGAATTCTGCGGTCGAATTCCACAGGTTCTCATAACGGTGGTGAGTGGGTTATAGAGCTCGCCAGGTGTGGATAACTTTCCAGAATACAGAGCCGGGCCAGGGGATATAGAGGGGTCTGTACGTGTACTAGCGGCGCTGTGTGACCGCCGCGCTCCTGTTGAAGTTGGTCGTTTGATTTATATTCGTCTAAGTGCATGAGAGTACATAGCTGGTGTATAGTGTGAGTGTCATTGGTGTCATATGTGTAGCCTGCGGGTCTACAGGATCTGTGAATGATCTGCTGGACAGGCAGCGTAGTGCTGTGCAGAGCCTGTGCCTATAGAACATGCGAGGAGGCCAATAAACTCCTGTAGCGTGAACACTGTCACTCCTGTCGTGAACACTGTCACTCCAACATTCTAGACAGGTGCTACTTATCGTACAACCAGCTAAACGGGGTTCCGAGGTGTATTTGAGACAATGGCCCCAGAGTAGCGTATCTGACTATATATGGTATACGGCATCATGGTACATGTTTATTCGGGGGCATGGCATAGTGTGGTAGGGTACATTCATACACAATTCACTGTCGTCAAGCAGATTAGGTATCCACATTAGGATATGCTCATATCTGTACCACACAGAGATTTCTGCAAGAAGAAGAAGGATCGTCCAGCGCTTGACGACTCAGGGAACAGATACTTTATTGGGATGCCATGGAGAACAAACAGGTACACGGAGACATGTGACGCGTTTCGGCTCGAGTCACCAAGTTTTGTCATATGACTAAGGCTCGGTGACTTCGAGCCAAAACGCGTCACATGTCTCCATGTACCTGTTTGTTCTCCACGGCATCCCAATAAAGTATCTGTTCCCTGAGTCGTCAAGGGCTGGACGATCCTTCTTCTTCTTGAATATTGTTGAGGCGGAGTCCACGTCTGGTCCGTGCGCCTGCTCCGAGGGTGAGCTGTTACGAACTTTACTCCACACAGAGACTTCTGACGTATTCCACAATCATCTGTACTAAAACAAGACAAGTTGTTCAATACCAGTCTTATGTTTATGGATATTGTGAACTACACTAATGTTACAACTCCTGTAGCATACTCAAATAAAAAAATACTAGAATACCCCTTCAACTCAGATAAGCCTAATGGGATGTAATTAAATGGGATTAAGTGGACAATCCCTTTTAGGAACTTTGCATCTCATCATTACTTTAAAGTGTACTTCTCATCAAAAAAACTTTTGATATATTATAGATTAATGTATGCAGAATAACTTTACAATTGCATGTTATTAAAAAATATGCTTCTTTCTATTTAATTTTCCCCTTTGAAGAAATGACCACTAGGGGTCTCCCTACCAGTCCTGGCAGCAAGCATTTCAGACTCATGCTGGAGTCCTAAACACTACGAGCTGCCAGTCTGCTTTGTTCACAAAGGAGAACACTCAGAGCTGCCAGCATGC